>NW_021637306.1:0-45038 GCF_004799145.2 Neltuma alba
GATATATAATAATTTAATAATTTTAAAATAAATTCCAAGTTATTGATATAGATATTGGGGTGATCTATAAAAATAAAATCGTCAAAGATATTAAACGTCTATATGCTCTAATTCTTCTTTTCAAATTTTAAAAATAAATTTTCTAAGACTACGTACTCACTGTATATATGCACGAACACGTATTTGTCCATAACTGTCTAATACTATATATTTCTCCACTTAAATAAACTCGACAAAACTAAAAATACAACTGAGATATATAATCTTTTTATCTGATTTTATATTGATCTTCGCATTATCAATAAATCAGAACAAATGATTTCAATTCAAAGTTTTACTTTTACCGCCTATTTTTCCTCATTTTTGGCGCCTTCTTCTTCTTCATTAATAACCTGAGGGCATTTCGGCGCGCCGTCTTGATCATTTCAGAAGCAAAAACAGCAGTGCTCGTCGCTAACCAGCATGAAGCGGCCAGCACTTGAACTGTTGTTTTTATCGCTGGTAGCGACGGTGGCCGCCTCCGCCTGCCCTCCACAGGCGGGATTCATTTCGATGGAAAGACCTGATAGCAACTCGGAGTGACATGAAGAGTAGGGTAGGGTTATCGTGGTTGATCAAGACGGACGTGGAATTCAACCACAGTTCAAGGAGCCATTGATTTGATCCCTGTGAACAACGGATTACGAATGAAAATCCTTATTTATCCAGGAATTTACAAGTATATACACATTTTCTCTTTCTACAATCATTGATATTAATTATTATTATCCCTAACATGTTTTGATGATTACAATAATTAATCTGATGCATTTACATTGCAGTGAAATAGTAGAAATACCACAGAACAAGCCGTATATTTCAATGATTGGAAGGCCAGATACCAGAAACGGTGAGTTGCCAGTGATCACAAGCTCTAGAAAGGCGTCTGATACTGATGAAAATGGGAACCCGTTAGGAAGTATGAATACCGCAACTGTTTTTGTTCAATCTGATTATTTTGTTGCTGCCGCTCTTACCATTGAGGTAATTAATTAATTGATTATTGAATGTGATTACTACTAATGTCTAAGTCTAATTAACATAAATGATATTAATTAATCAAGTGTTTTTTGGGTGAGATGCATTATTGATCAGAATAGTGCAGTTCCAAGTGGAAATGGAGATGGAGATCAGGCATTGGCAATAAGAATAGATGGAGATAAGTCAGTGTTCTACAGAATGAGGTTCTTAGGGTATCAAGATACTCTTATGGACAACATTGGAACTCATTTCTTTTATCAATGTTACATCCAAGGAAGCGTCGATTTCATCTGCGGAAGTGCTAAATCATTGTATCAGGTTTTTGTTATGTGGATTCCAACTGAATGTTTACTCGTTAGGCACCTAAACGCTTCCTGGAGATATACCCTGACTATAATAAGCTTATCTAAACTTTTGGTGTATCAAAATATAATAAATGAATGTTTACTAAGCTAGCTAGTAATGAAACATATGAATTACTACCTCCGGTTCTTAATATAAGAATTAGTTGACTAATTTGAATAGATTAAAGAAATTAGTTATGTTAGTTATTTGTAACAAATATCTATTGTCTTTACTAAAATATCCTTACTAATCAGTATGTTAGCTAAAACTACCATTATTATAAGGATTGTCTTGGAAAAAATGAATACATAAACGTGAGAGACAAAATAGATTGGAGTTTTATATTTAGAACCAAAATGAAAGTTAAACGAGCTCTTATATTAGTAGTTTTTTGAGGGCTTTTGAATTGGCTATCAATTGATCTTTATATATTTCTGTAACTAGTTCTTACTGTATTATTATCAGGACTGTACTATAAATTCAACAAATCCAGGAGGAGCAATAGCTGCGCATGAGAGGAATAGTGAAGATGATTCAGGTTTTATCTTTGAAGATTGCAGAATCCAAGGAAATGGACCTACCTTTCTTGGGAGAGCCTGGGGCAATTATTCTAGAATTATATATTCCTTTTGCACAATGGATGATATTATCCAACCTCCAGGTTGGAGTGATTGGGATGAACCATACAAACAAAAGTAAAATCACTGTCTAACCCACATTTTCCTTTCTTTTTTTTTGTTGAAGTTTTACTAATATTATTTATGTTAAATAATATGAATTTATTATATTGTAGCACTGCGTTTTTCGGAGAGTACATGAATGAAGGACCTGGATCAAACAGAACCGGAAGAGTCTCATGGTCAAAATCTTTGTCTGATGATCAAGCAGTCAGATTTGTTGGTAGAACCTTCATCAAAGGAAACGATTGGCTGAAAATATAGGAGGCCATAATTGTCTGGTTCATTCTTCCTCGATTATTTTTGTTAGTGTGTTAGGCCAGTGAGGATATATTTCTTTTCTAAGCTTTTTGAGCTTGTTTTTTGTTTGTAATTTTTATTTAGTTAGTTAATATATGAGTATTGTTCAGCAAAAAAAAAAAAACTCTTTGATGTATATAATGATGGTTGGTTTTGTCCTCATCATAAAAGAGTGAGATCTATTTATATTTAAAAAAATTAAAGTTAATGATATTTTATATTTTAGACAATGAATCTTCAAATGACCATCTTTATGTCATTGCTTCTCCCTCAAAAGCCTCATTTCCAGGTTACTAAATTTAAATCCCACTCCACCTGTAATTGTGATATGCAAGTTTTCAAAAGTAAATATAAAACTCTGTTTAATCTTTCTGACACCAGATACAATAGTGCTGTTAAGTTTATATAGGTAACCTTATCTGTTGGATAATTTTTGTTTAGAAGCTCATCAAAGTCAGGATATATGTCTCTAAACTCAGACAACACCTGTAGAGAGTATATTATCCACCAATAAGGTCTTTATATTAGCGGTGGGAATATGAGACTATATGTTATGATGATATATTAAACATATATTATCAAAATCATTTTCATTAAGGTGTAAACCACTGTCCACTAAAATTGACTATAACATCAAGTGACTGGAAGGTTTCAGATAGAGTAGTTAAAGATAAATAATTAAATAAAAATTATTAACAAAATGCTGAATAAGAATACAAATAAAAAGAAAGAAAGAAAAACATTGTGATAATAAAGAAGGATACTATTCTAGCAATTTTATTATCTGTTGCGAAAAAGTTATGAAAAATATTGATAACAACAACATGACTTCATCGGGTATAGTTTCAAATTTTTGTACCTTTTTTTTTCCTGATAGACAATAGGTTATCTTTTTTCTATCTTATCTGTTACGAAACAAAACGTTAAAAAGACATAGTTTTTTTTTGCCCTTTTTATTTAAGGGTGAGTTAAATTAATAATGTCAGAATTCAAAAAATTAAAAATGCCTTGCATCAATATTTTCTATGTAAATATAATTAATTATTCATGTTACGATGCTTTATCTTATCTAAATAAAAATGTTCTAATTCAAATCAAGATATTTAAATTATATCTCTTAAAAGGATTTTGCTAGATTAAAATTTACGAGATATATATCTATCTCATTACAATAGTTTAGTTTGACCAGGACTAATAGTAACAAGTCCCTATAATTAGAAGCTCCATGAACGTAACTATTCATACAATCACACTCTTTTGAAGTGTCTTCATGTATAGTTCTATCTCTTATAGAATTTCTTTTTCAAAAAATTCCTTCTATTCTTTAGTATTTATTATTAGAAACATATATAAAAATATGAGGAAGCTATCCAATATACTGGTGACTGTGTTGTTTATTGTAGCAACAATGGCTACAATGGTAGGGGCTGATCTGCCTCAAAAGAGGTACATTGAATGGCAAGATTTTGTTGTCACACAAACTGACTTAAGTATGAGTAGAGTAATCGTGGTCGATCAGGGTGGAGCCGGAGATTCAACGACCATCCAAGGCGCTCTTGATCTCATTCCCGATAGTTACCAAGCTAGAATCAAAATCATCATCCATCCCGGAATTTACAAGTATGTACATCATGCAATTCATATAACCGACCCCACTTGATGAAATGCAAGACTTATTATTGTCACTATATTGTCTTGATATCGTTAATAATGTTTTTTTAATTCTGGTGGATTATGCATGCAGTGAGATAATAACTGTACCACAAAGCAAGTCACATATATCATTCATAGGAATACCAGGAGCAACAGATGGTTACTATCCTTTGATCACTAGTTCTCGTAAGGCATCTGATAAAGATGCTAATGGCAACGAAATTGGAAGTGTTAATACTGCAACTCTTACGGTTGAAGCTGATTATTTTGTTGCCACTGCTATTACTATTCAGGTAATTCATATTATTTTTATGTTTTTGGCTAACATTTACTTATCAATGCTATTAATCTTATAAAATATATGCATGGTTTTGATATACTCTTTCGGTTCTAAATATAAGAGCCTTATATACACTAATAAGGTCTTATATTTAGGACCGGAGGAGTATATAAATTATGGTGATCGATGAAGTGATTATATATTAAATGCAGAATAATGCGGTTCCAACGGGATATGCAGATCAAGCAGTAGCAGTGAAAATAGATGGTGATAAAGCCATGTTCTATAGGGTGACCTTCTTAGGAAATCAGGACACACTTTTGGATAACCATGGAACTCATTTCTTTTATCACTGTTATATTCAAGGAACTGTTGATTTCATCTGGGGCTCTGCTACCTCATTATATGAGGTACTCTTTTATTTTTTTATACAATATTTTTATTTTTTTAAAATTTAACTTAACATTAAGGCATTTATATGTAATAGATGCTATTTTATATATATATATATATAAAAGAGAAAAATTAGCATTTAGTTCTTGTGTGGTTTTCGGATTCAGGGATGTACAATAAACTCAGTGAGATCAGGATCAATAGTAGCTCATGGAAGGAAGGAAGAAGATAATAGCGGGTTCATCTTTGAAGGGTGCAAAATTGAAGGCAATGGACCCACTCTTCTTGGAAGGACTTTGGGGTCACATGCCAGAATAATATTCTCTTTTTGCACTATAGACAATATTATTACTCCTCAAGGTTGGTCCAACATGGATGGTATACCCATACGAAGGTAAAATATAAACTCTAATCCCCCTTAAATATTATTATTATTTTTTAATATTATTTTAGCATGAGAATATATATAAATGTTATGAATTTATATATGATGATATGTTATAATATTTGTAGCACTGCTATGCTGGGAGAATATATGAATGAGGGACCTGGAGCAAATAGGGCAGGAAGGCATCCTGCATCTCAAGCTTTATCTAATGCTCAAGTAATGAGATTTGTGGGAAGAAGTTTTATTGATGGATCTAATTGGCTTCGAATATAAATATGGGGAGAATATTTGAAGCCCTTAGTTGTAAAATAGGAAAATTTGTTTACATAAACTTCATTTCTTTTATTCTTTTGCTCTTTCGTTCATTTTTATATTTAATTTAAAATCAAGGTTTTAATCGTAATTTAGGCTGATGACATTAATTTTTTTGGCATAAAGTTGGCCTCAAATATTTTTTAAATTTTTAGAAAATTATATGACGGGAATCTCAACGAAATATTTTGAGAAATAATATTTAAAAAAAACGAATTCCTCTATTGGGATACAAATTATAAACTCGTCCTAAGATTAACTTCCAGCGGTATTAATGAGAATCATAAAAATAGCTAGCAATAGATTAATTTGAAGAGCAACCCAAAATCAATTTGTCCTTTTAGAAAGAAAAAGAGAAACAAAAAGAACCTGATTTTTTTCCCCAAAAAAAAATATTTTCTTTCCATTCACAAAACTTGTGGTTATAAACTACTGATTAGTCAATGCCACAAAAATTAAACAGACCAATTGAGTTTGTTAAGGCAAAACAAAAACAGAACATCCCATTAATTCGCTTTGTGAGACAGAACAGATCTGAGGATTTCAGAACCCTCCTCCCTCTCTCTCACCCCTTCAATACCTTCCTTCCTTCCTTCTCAGAATTGATCAAAATTCCAGTGCTCAAGCTTTCTGATCAGTCTTTATAGAAATTTCATGTACCTTTATATATGCTCTTTCGCTTTGCCAGGTAACTAGTAATTTTAATTAAGATCATTAATTTCAGGTGTTTGAAATATTACAATCAATAATTGTTAAATTCCATTTTTATATGGTTTCTCAATAAAATTCACTATGCATCATGTTTTCATGAGAGTTTGACGTTGACGAGAAGTGGTTTATTATCATTAATTAATTAGTGAGGGCCTTAAATAATTGATTATAGAAATAAGATACATTTGGTTTCCTGCATAAAGTAGTTCTAATTTTAATCATAACGAATACCATCTTTTTATTCAAATGAGATTAAGTTATTATGCAGAACTTGATTTTGGATGCTAATTTTCTCTATTTGTTCTTTTTTTTTTTTTCCCGGTAACAATTTTTCTCTGTTTATCTTTATACGTAAATTTGTTCTTAATTCTGAATAAACTTTATGAGATTTTTTTTGGTTCATTTAACCTGTTTTTAACATTTGAAAATTTTTATATAAACGAGGTTTTATAAAATTTATAAAATTACCGGATAAAAAATAATAATAATTCAATTTAGACAAAATAAACTAGAGATGTCTAATTTAAAATTGAGATAAATTATAAAAATCGGTAGATTGTTTTTCAATCCTCAATATATGAAACTCTTTCCAACCCCAAAACCATATTTGGAAAGCCATTTGCGTTGTCCAAGCATAGCTTTGTAAGATCCAACAATTTAATACTACCTCCAGTCCTAATTATAAGAGCCAGTTGACTAATTTGAGGAGATTAATGAAGTAAGTTGAGTTAGTTATTTGTTCTAAATAGGTGTTGTTTTTTTTGTAAAATATCCTTACTAATTAAGTGTATTGACTAGAACTATCATTATTAGAAGGGCTACTTTAAAAAAATGTATAAATATGAGAAACAAAGTAGATTGGGGTCTTATATTTAGGACCAAAATAAAAGTGAAACAGGGTTTTACATTAAGGATCGGAGGTAGTATTGGCCACAAAAAAAAAAGTCAATCTCAAACAGAGGCCAAGCCAATTTTGATGTGAGAATATGGAATATTGAAACAGGAAAAAAAGAATAAAAATGGAGGAAACTGTGGATCAGGAACAAAAGCCAGCAAGGATCATCACAGGGATGACACCACTGAGCAGTCTGGATCGGCAAATAATGAAGAAAATTCCCAAGTTGGATTTGGACGACATTAAGAGTACTGATAAATTCAATGTCTCCCCAAGAGGAAGCACTACTAGTTTAACCATTAGAAGATCTACCAGTGTCAAGAAGAGGAATTGTCTTTGCTCACCCACCACTCACGCCGGCTCCTTCCGCTGCCGCCACCACCGTGCCGACGGCTTCCGCCGTGTGGTTTCTGTCGGCTCCAATCTCTCTGACTTAACCTCCAAATCATGAAGTTTTAATTTTGAGCTATTGTTGATGATGGACCATGCACGTACAAATTCTTTACCAATGGAGGCATATATACCATACAACACTGCATTTTTAGTTGTTTGATTAGATGCACTTGGGAGTGTGTTGTTAAATAAGTTTTCCCCCCTTGTTGTCTAACGATTATGTGAAAATGAACTTGCCCAAAAAATTATGTACTTCACTTGAAATATGTATGGACTTTTGTGTGAGATTTATGAATTAAAACGAAGAGAAGTCACATATTATTTATTTATAATCATAATAGTAGAGTCAGCATTTCTTTTTTTTTTTAATAAAAAAACAGTAAATACTATTTTACATTATGAGAACGAAACAAATCAAACTCACATAAGGGAACTAGATGAAATCTAGGGTGCATTGCTAAAGCACGTTTGGCCAGCATATTAGCTTCATAGTTTTCTTCTCGTTGGACGCATCGAAGATCAATAAACTAATCATGTTAGAGCGGGGTTTCTAGGATCAAATTTCAGGAGTTTTCGTTTGGTGATCATCACAGTGATGCGCATCGTAATCTAGATCATCTAAAATATAATATAAATGATTCAGATTTCAAATTTTTGATGTAAAACTTTTTCAATAATAACTTTATTTTTTTAAAAAAATTAGTTATAAGATCATCTTTATTTCAAATTATATATCTACTAAAACAGATAATTAATTAAAATTTACAAATATTTAAATTTAATTTGGACTATCAAAAATCAATTTAGATGGGTTAAATTGCAATGAGCACTTCATACTCATCATTATGATGAGCATGGAATGTACTTCCAACTTGCAGTCGTCATGAAGATTGCTATTTCCATTCTTAAATCTGGATAGGCTTAATTTCATTTAAAGAATCAATTCTCAAAGACACCTGATACATGCCCTTTCGGGATTAACAAGACAAGCCCAAACTTCTACTCTTAAAAATGTTTAAATGGATAATATCTACACCTTTGTTTTTTTTTTGGAGAGACAGAGAGAGAGAACATGTGAGACTAGAACCATGCAGGGCATGGGTGGTTACAGGTATTGATTTCTAAAAAGATAATTACAAAAGCAAATATTAACTGTTTTAAGTGATATTCAATCCACGCTTACTGTGCCATAAACACATGCAAATTTTAATATGCAAATTTTAAAATGATGCAATTCTAAGCTATCCATGTCAACGCCGATTTCTAAAAATATTTTTTTATTAAAATGAGTGATATTCATATCATATTATTATTATCTCTGAAACTATTGCTCTCTGAGACCACTTTTCCTGATCTCTAATTTTTCTCCCTCATTATCTGAACTCTTTTTTTTTTTAAAAAAAAAATTGTCATCTATACCTCTGAATCTTCGTCTCTCCCATGATCCCTCCCAGTGCATAACTTCCCATCATCTTATTCTCAACTTTAAATTTCAAATTTAAATTCTCATTATATATATATATATATATATATCTGTCTATTTGCATATGTGTGTGTAAAAGTAGAATCTCAAGCAGTGGTCACGTGAAACTCGTTTTGTCATTTTTTTTTTCGGATTAGTTTTCTAAATAAATTTCTCCGACACTGGGGAATTCGCAGAAGCATGGAAAAAGATGGTAAAATTCACACACACACAGGTGGCTCTTATCAGTGGGAGTTTAGAAGAAATCCAAACTATTGGCCCACGATGGGCCCAAAAATATGTAGGCCTAGGCCCTAGATTGGATTGGGCCTACATTCGGGTTCGGTGATCCACAAACCTGATCGGCACGTTTTGGACTCTGTCAACGCGGCGGACAACCACTAGTCACAACCGCCTCATTCCCTCCGTCTTGGCCTATTCTGATAGGCCGCGAACACTAATTGGCCAAAAAAAAAAAAAAAAAAGATAGGCTGCGCCCTTTTCTCTGAAGGGAAGGGCTTTCAAATCCTCAGCCTTCCTTCTTTTCTTCAGGGCATAGAAACCGGCCAGGAGGACGAGACACTCAGAAGATTAGTTCGGAATTTCAGTCCCCTCTGCTATTTCGTGTTCAGGTTAGTTCATCTCGTCAATTCTTCGAAGCTTTCGATTAGAATGTGTGTCGTTTTTTGTATCGCTTATTATCATGAAATTTTATTGGAAGTTTAACCCGCTGTTTACAACTTAGGTTGAGTCGTTAACTTTTTGCTTGGCGCTCTTCTTCTTCTTCTTCAAGGATAAACTACTATTTTCGCCTCTGCCACGTCTAATAGGTCTATATACATCGATATAATCAAGCGCTGTTTGGTTTTCCGAAAATTTTTTGCTGTCTATTGAACTTGTTTTGTTTTGTAATTCTAGCCGTCGGAAATCTGAATTTATCTATGTATTATCTATTCTGATCTCAATTACTTGTGTTGGGTGGTTTTATTCCAAAATATTGGTCTCAGGGCCCCTTGAAGTAGAACCACCTAGTTATTCTATTCAGTCGGTAAAAACTTCTTGCTTTTGGTTCATGGCATATGTTTTTATTGATATAAGTTTATCTCTCACAAAAGCCTGTATTCCCTCTCTATCTTGTTGAAGCTGGGACCTTTTAGTTTGCTAGTTTGGTTTGAGTTGATCTTGAAACCAGATCGCACTTCATAAATCCTTAGATTTTACGTTCTATAAAACGCTTACCATAATTCAATCAAATGGTAGGTAAATAATTAATTGAAAAAAAAAATCTGCAAGAAGTCTTGTTAAGTGCCGTTACAGGATAAATTATGAGCAATGAAGTGAAAAGGTTGAAACTTGAAACTACTCACGTTCATTTATTTATTTTCGCTATGTTTCCAACCAGATGTCCCACATAGAATAAGTTAGGAAATATTAAATATACTGTATTTACCTTAATGGAGTTGAAATGTTACAAGTTGATGAGAAATTGATTCCCTATCTGCAGTACACATGATGCAATGGAGAGAAATGCAATTCTTTTGTATGCTTCTTTGTTTGGCCACAGAAACTTAATGAATAAATTTAGTTGAGGATTTGATTTCTTTACATTCATCGGTGTTGGGACTATTCAGCTTTTTGAACAAGGTGTTTTGAAATTAATTTTATATTTTCTGCGTAATTTTTCCTACTACCACTGTGGTTGTTTGGTGATCACGGCCAGTCTGCTTAATGATATATTATCTATTTACCTCTTCTGTTGTAAGTTTGATGTACTTGTTTTGAAACTTCTGTCGAAATTTAACTGTTCAGGTGGTTTCTCTGTCTCTGTCTTGATGTCCATGACGGCTACTACTCTAGTATCCTTGCGCGAATTACCACCAGGTAAAAAGTCATTCCCAGCATATTTATGAACTCATAATTAAAATTGGACATGAGTTATGATAATACCATATTGGAAAGGATTTTTTTCTTTAACTCACACGATCACACTTGCACCAATTCAAGATATTGTTGCGCTAGATTTTATCACAGGGGATTAGTTTGATTGGGCTCTAATTTATGGGTGCTTGTTGAAGAGTGAATTCGAAAAGGAGAGTTGCTTTTGCTAATACGCAACTTTGAGGAACTAATCTTGTTTGACCCTCTTTCACTTTGAGGTGATAAAAAAAAAAACACACACACACACACACAACTGTTGTTATATTTTTTTACATACAACTGTTGTTGTATTAATGCTTCTTATTATAAGAGATTCATGGGTGTAGATTGTTTGTTTATTTATTTTAGGGGAGAGTACTAGTTGGATGAAGACACAGGATGGTACTGAGAAAATAACTATCATTCACTGTTTTCATAAGGAGAGAGGACATCCATCTTCATTTTTTTCTTATATTATAATTAATTTGAAATAAAATATGTCTATGGTGGGGAGCTTAATCTGATAAATTAAAAGTTATTCACTATTCAGATATTGTGACATGACTGGAAGCCCAGGCTGAGTAATTTTTAATCTGATTTTAGTTTCACCTGCCTGGAAGTGAATCAGATGCACAGCTTATTTTATTGCTATTGGATCAAAGGATCAACACCTTCCCCCCCCCCCCCCCCCCAAAAAAAAAAAAAGGATGCGTCTGCTTTTGGAATGCATTAAGAACATTCAAAGAATGCATCTGGTTGTTGATTGCACCACTAAGCTGGGATCAAGTTAATGTGAAGGTTTTGGTTGTACAATGTTTGTTGACTCACCTAAACATGTTCTTAAAAAAATAAATCTATAATGGATTTTATCTTTCTGTGGTTGAAGTGATTGGAGGCATGATCAGTTTTTAACTCTTCCAATCATAGTGAAAAGATCTTGCTTTTGTGAATAGTGAGAAGAGGTGGCTACGCTGCAGAGACTAATGTTACTAGATTCAATCTACCAAGATTTGGCCTGCAATGCTACCCTTATGACAGCAAAAGAGAATTACAGAAGACGAATCATTCAGGAGTACTGAAATGTACACATGTTCTTTATAATACAAGATCTCCACATGCACGAACTGCAACTGTAATATGTGCCGCAGCTTTGGTATGTCCCTTTTTCTTCTGTGCCCGTTTCGCTGAAATGGTTGTATTGTCCAGTAGCCTTTCATTTCTTTTATATGTTGGAATAAAGTTGTCGGGTAGGGGTTTTGTGTATTCTGTCCTCATCACGTGTTTCCCAAATTCAATTTTACCTTTTGTTGTCAAATTTCAGCTTCAGCTTGAGGTTCAGTATTACAATATAGCTGGGTTGAATTGGAATTATATAGCATAATTGTTGTTGGTCAATGAGTTATCAACGACTGTCAATGTCTAGAGGGGTTTAGAGATCAGTCGTTTCTTTAAATATTTCTTCAAGACCTCTTACTTGTACCACTGCATGCTTGTGCGCTGGAGCTTACATGGACGCACGCACGGTGAATGCTTACACTTTAGATTGTATCATGTAGAAGACAATGCTGGAGTATTGCATTTTTATAATATTTGCCTCCCAATTATGTAGAATGCAAGATGTGGGGCGGAACAAACACAAACTGTCACTCGCCAGGCTCCTACAATGACACATATTCCTGGTGATTGCTTATTTCTGACATCTTTCTTCCTTCCGTTCTTTCTTAAAGTTTTTATCTGCCCCTAAGCACAACTGGGTTACATCATTTATAACTATCAATAATCGTATTTTGTGTGCTTTCCACCAGAGATCATTTTCTCTGGTTGTTGAAGCTATACTCTCCCATTTCTCAAAACATTTTATCAACGTCATTTAATTTGTAATTAAGGGCCTGTTCATTCTATGAGTAGTAATAGTATTAAGAAACTGTTGAAACATTTATCGAAATGTATCTCTTTGTGAAGCATGTTCCTTTGACCGACATACCATGGTTCACTGAATTTTCAGGTAAGGAGAAATCACCTCAACTTGATGATGGTGGTACTGGATTTCCACCCCGTGATGATGGCGATGGTGGTGGTGGAGGAGGTGGGGGCGGAGGCAATTGGTCCGGTGGCTTCTTCTTTTTTGGCTTTCTTGCCTTTCTAGGCTTCTTGAAGGACAGGGAAAGTGAAGGATCTTACAGAGATAACCGAAGAAGAAGGTGAAGACTAGCAACCTCCGGTTTCACATAAAGCGCGTCCTTTTTTTTGTTGCTGCTTAATTCTTTTACTCATATATACCCACTATAGATGATAGTGGTTAATTAGTGTATTGTTCTTAAGAAATTGATTAATACCAGCATAATTTTGAATCAATCTACTCTCAAGCTTTCAAATTGAACTGTGTTGGGGACTCAACCCTGGAATGAAATGAGTGCATATCAGGATCCAGTAAGAATATCTGATTATAATAATGGGTATAGAGTAATGTGCTGAATCACACGTCATGTTAATTTCTAATGCTCCTTCCCTTGGCTATTCAGTGCCTACTGAACGTGGTTGAAGCTTTTTGTAATCCTGACATTTTGATTTGGTATCTTGAATAGATGTAACATCCAAGATGATGCATGTTTGATCCTTTTATAATTTAGGGGACAGACATAATTCAAGATAATCCAAGTATCATATGATGTGCATCATTGTTTATGTTCTGAGATATCATTTCGAAAACTACAGATGGATGCGAAACATCATTGCTTTTAGCTTGTGTTAATTTTTATGAAGCTGGCTCTTGTGTTTTGAGTTTCATATTTTAAAATAACAATAAAGAAGCCGTGAGATGTCTTTTAAGTTTCACTTTTTGGAGAAGGCGGCGAACTCCTTCAAAATTGGTTGGAGCAGATGAACGCCACAGAGTTGCATCCCTTGTAATCGATAAGCATGTGTGAAATACATTAAAAGTAGAGAGAGAAATGGCATATTTGTTGGCTTATTTTAAACCTTTTTGTGTAAATCACATCTCGTGAGTTCCTCATCTGAGAGAATAAAAAATTCTGCTTTGTGACCGAATTATTCATATTTCATACGAATTAATAATTTAATATAGAGGCCGCCTTAATTGATCAGGTAGATACGGCAGTGTTTCCACTGGCCATTTTCGCATGTGAATCATAACCTTTTTGCCTTGAATTCATATTCATTCTCGCAACTTTTAATAATTAGTTAACACCGAGTTGCCAAGTTGAATATTGGAGAACATTTACAAGAAATACGCAAATTGCATTTATTAATGTAATTGTAAATATTCAAGTTGCATTTTAGCGTTTGGTAATCGGAGACCATTCATCCTATGAACTTTTTTTTTTTAAAAAAGAAAAACGTTATGGCATATAAATATTCTATATACGCACAAGCGTTACGTCATTCAATTATTTTTAAGAAAAAGCGTTAGCAAATTCAAATATTCAAATACGTTCTTGGCATGTAATGCAAAAATTTTAATTGTGGCGACAAAAAAAAAAAAGAACGAAATGTTTTACCAACAACAAAATATAATTTTCCCTCTCAAAGTTGGTAGAATATTTTGATTTTGCCCGATAGATGTCTTATTGACTCGTATTCATTTTTCTTTTTAAAAAAAATGAATATTTTTAAATAATTAATTTTTTTTAAAAAATTTAATATGCCCTTGACGTGAATGTGCAGTGCGGAACCAGACACTAAATAAAATATATAAGTGTACAAAAAATTTGTTATTAATTAATTATTAAGTCCTTCGATGGGAAATAAGGCGCACGTGATAGGAACTCATAGCAAAAGAGACGCTCAGTAAGAAAATGCCACCAAACTTTTTTTTTCCCTTATAAAATTTTATTTAAATACATAGAGATACTATCGGTGTGCACACTCTTTCTTCGTATTACCAAATGGATTCCTGGCGCCGCTCTTCCTTCTCACCTCCTATGGTCCCTCTTCTCTCACTACAACCTGACAACTTAAAAATCGTTAATTCAAGTTCTCCAAATTTTCTCTTACAAACTTCTCTATTGGCGTTTAGAGCAGAGCAGTAATGGAAACAAAAAAGCTTGATTTGAAGATATGATGCTTGTAGCTATGGCGTTTGGAAGTTGAACTGAGCATGGAGCTAGTCCGTCGTCGGAGATGGAGAGAGATGGTATAGGTCAAGAGAAATATATGGAGAAAAAGTACTTACGATTGTACGGCTGTACAAACTTGCCGTAGTACACCATCATTTGAATTTTTTTTAATAATTAGAGCAAAGACATTATATTATTAATTATACTAGAGAGTGTAGAGTTGAATTTATGTTAAATATTTAATTTCAATTCATTTATTCTTTAAATTTATAATTTTTTCGACATATTCTTATGAATTGTAATGCGGTTTCATCAAGGTGTAATTTTTATTTAAATTTAGAATGAAACATCATATTAAAATGAAATCGTATGAATTGAAACATCATATTCTTATGAATTGTACATACGGTTTCATCAAGGTGCAATTTTATTTTAAATTTATGATATCATTAATTTTTATTAGAATGAAAAATCATATAATATTATCTATTTAGTAAAAGAAACTTGCAGAGATAAAATTTAAAATTATTAAGAAATTGCTTTGATTTTTTATATCCATCTCTAATAAATATCATAAATTTAAAATGTATCTTTATCCTCTCCTTAGAATTTTTAAAGAAAGAGCACATTTGGAATGAAGAAACTCCTATTCCATAAATTTTGGCACAGTAGCAGATATTTATGTTCAAAATATTCTTTTAAAAAGTGACTTTCTATATATATATTTATTATCAATATATAATTATGCAAATCACTAGTTATAAAATATTTTAGGTGGGTAATTGTGTATTGACAATGCAAAAGACATTCTTAGGAGAGTTATTTTTGTTTTGGCTTCATAAAGTTTGAATTTAACTCAGTAATACCAAATATCGTTTGAATTTCTTCCTAGTTTTAAGAAGGATTAGGGTTGATTGATGGTTTGTTTTATATTTTATTTTCTAAAATATTTAAACTATTTTTCAAGTAATAATTTTTTTTATCATGTTGAAAACCTGTGGAAGTAGGTTAGATATTGATTTGAATGTGTGATCAAAATCCCGTTTAAGTGGAGAAAGTTAATCGAAACAATACTGATTCAAATTAATATTATAAATTTAATTAAGAAATAAAAAATCATTCTAATAATATCATATCATAGAAAATAGTATATAATTTAAGGATAGAATATGAAATTTTTTAAAATGTTCGAAAAGATAAATCTATTTAAATTTTGCATTATCATTCTGTTCTAATTATCTAAAAAGTTGGATTTCTAACATTTTAAAGCTACTATCTTATAGTCAACAAAATGAATAAAAATAAAAATACATATAACTTCAATTTTAGATATTTCCAGTGAGAGAAAAAAAAAAAAAAGACTTCCCTTTCTTTCTCTTCAACCAAGCAAATCCCACATGGAGATAATTAGATATGTATGGATTCATCTGGGGAGACGTGCCTTCAAAAATATAAAATATATATATATATATTAAACCAATCAATATTCCAAATTAAGGCATAAACAGAAGGATATTCACCCCCCAGGCCCTGGCTAACCTAGTGTGGCCTTGTAGTTAATTTTATTATTCTGATAGCAATTTATCATCCCAAGTTGTAACCTATCTGTCATCTATCATCGTTACCTTTACGAAGGGATTCCTTGTTGCATTCAACCGGAGGTTGTAGTTGCAGAGAACCCTGTGACGAAGACTGCTTCAACACTCTTAATCAACACTTGGAACTCTTACGGTCTTCGGTTGATCCCCCAGTGCCAAGGTGAGATTTTCCCCCCCTTAATTCTGTACCGGCTTTGATTAATTGGCTAGAAATCTGAATATATGATAACATCTTATTTTTCAACATGGTTATCTTGAGCTTTCTCTAAAATCTTTCTCCTTTTGGATTCTCCGGTGGCGGTCAATGTTTCAGTTTTCGAGTTTTCTTTGAGTGCGAATTTATGGCCGTTACGAAGTTTAGAAAATTGGAAACTTTTCTTGGGGGCTGATGAATTTCAATCTGGGATCTCTCTGAGGCAATTTTATCATGTTTTCAGTGTGAAGCTATTTGTGGGATCATGGATCCGTGTTTAACTTTTGGACTTGATCTGTGGCCTCGCTGCATGGTGGAGATTTAGTTGCTGCTTTTTCGCCACAAATTTTTATGTTATCATCTGTGGTTATATAACGCGGTTCGATAATTTGTTGGTTGAGTTTTTATGGGTTTATGTGTTAAATTTACTCAGATAAGGAATAAGTATATTCATTCTCTGTTCTATAAAGTGGTTGTGTCCAAGAGTGCGCTAGTAGGAACAGAACCGATGTCTTGGGTACAGTCTCAAAAGTCCCTATGCAGTGATTTTTCAATTATTTTGTGTTCCATGGTAGGATTTGAAAACTTTTTTGGTACCTCCAGTGACCAGTCTTCCTGTTTTTCGCCTGGCATTGTTTTGGTGTCCTGTTTATAGTTCCTGAAATTAATATGGCAGCAAGGATATGTAATTTTGTGCATGTGTATAAGTAAACTTATGAAATGCAAAGATTGTCTGCTTGACTCCATAAGCTTCAGAGAAAGGGAAGCAACATGGAAAAGCCTTCTTCCAGTATGATGTGAGTTCTGGTCATGGAACTTGTTCTTTGGTGTTTTACTTTTGAGCACTTTCTACTGCCAGTATCTGATGGATTTGTATTCAATCTTGAACACAACCATTCTTTGCAGTGCTACCTTAAATTTTCTTGGCTTTGGGGTTCGTCCGGGTTCATTAGAAGAATCAGAAATGGTTAAAAGGTTCACTCGCCGTCTGCCTATAGTTACAAACTTACAATGTCTTTACAAGGAGAATTAAATGGAATATCTAACTCCTTTATTTTTGAAACAGTTATGGAGGGACTTGATTGCTGGAGATATCATGTTGCCGTGTGCAGAGGCTCTTAGCATTTATTTGCTTCCTTATTGCGTTGCTTTGACCTCGATAAGCAGCTCAAGAGGCCTTGAAGATCCCGAACTTCTTGCAAGGGAGACAGTCTGTAAGAGTTGACTTTACTTCGTTGTCATGACATTACAATACACTGCTGATTTGTTAATCATTGCCTTCTGATGAAAAGTTCATTCTGTACTTTATGTTTCCCTTTTGGGTTTGAGACCATGTAATTGGTGGTGCATGTATGAAGAAAAGGAAACAAAAAGGAATGCGGTCTTTTCTTTTCTTTTTTGTTAACTGATTCCGTAAACCTGCAACACTAATATCTTGAAAGTAACTCCTCATTGTTTGTACTGAAGATAAGCTTTTGTTTTTGCACTTTTATGCAGTCAGTGTAAGTGAAATAGAAGCACTTTATGAGCTTTTAAGAAATCAGCTGTGCGGTGATTGATGATGGGCTGATTAACAAGGTTTTGTTTTTGATCATCTGACATAGTATTTTGGACACATTATAAGCCTTGAGTTAGCTCCCCCATTGTTGTTTTGTGATAGAAATTGTACCATCAATTTGTGATAGAAATTCTATTTGGAAGCTGGTTCACTTTTCAGTTTTTCCTCTAACATGGTTGTTATTATGGGCTCTTGTGTGCTCTTATAAGTTGCAAAACATCCTTGTTTTGCATTTCTAATCAGTTTGAATAACCAATTCTGGTCCTCCGTTTTACCACTTTTCTTCCTTTTTGGCCAAGAAATAAACGAGAGGAAGAAATCTGAATTCCTGAGCGTGCATTTATATGCTGATAATGAAATATTATATATATGTGTGTATATTTCATAGACTGGCATCAATGGCTTATCAAACATAAGTATTATGTTCTGTTTTGTACTTAAATGTTGTTATAACAAGGAGGAGTGGGGCTGTCCGTGCATGCATGGTTCAATGTTTACTGACTAACTTGAAAATCGATATTTAATGATTTTAATTTAGTTAACGTTTTATTGAGATACTGCACCTTGAAGCTTTGCTTACGTGGTACACGTTTCTTAGATTGTTTGCTTATACATGTTCCTGTGTAGTTTGGATGCTGAACTTCCTTTTTGTGGTTCCTTGCATATTTGTTTACTTGCATCCATTTATATGACATCATCTGGTTGAATTCTTATGTGAGCTTCTCTCTGCGTGGATTCTATTAGGTATTTGATTTGTTTGACACGAAGCACAATGGGATACTAGGCTTTGAAGAATTTGCTCGTGCTTTATCCGTTTTCCATCCGAATGCCCCTATCGATGAAAAGATTGAATGTATTTTAAAAATATTTACTTCATATAATCAGCTTAGATGAAGTTACTTTGAGGAAAAATTAAAACCACATAATCTTGTGTTTCAGTTTCTTTTCAACTGTATGATCTCAAGCAACAAGGTTTTATTGAAAGGCAGGAGGTAAATACTAAATTTCTATTTTATTTTATTGTTTTATCGGATTGGCCATGTCTAATTTAGTTTGGCATCTTCTTTAAAGGTGAAGCAAATGGTAGTAGCTACACTTGCTGAATCTGGCATGAACCTATCAGATGATGTAATAGAAAGTATAATCGACAAGGTGATTCTCTATTCTTTCTTTCTCTTATGCTTAGGCCTTTTTCACCATATCAGAAAGTTTCAGCTGTTAATTTTTCTTATTATTATTTCTCCAGACTTTTGAGGAAGCAGATACAAAGCACGATGGCAAAATTGACAAAGAGGAATGGAGAAACCTTGTTTTACGCCACCCCTCACTTTTGAAGAATATGACCCTTCAATATCTGAAGTAATGTTTAAATTATAAATTTTTTTAAATATCCCCAGTTCATCAGAAATCAAATCTGACTAATTCTCTGAAATTCTAAATCCTAAACCCTAAAACAATACTCACTAAGAGTCAAGTGATACTGGCTGCATTTGATTTCCCACATCCAAGAAAATTATGATACATGCTTTGTGAATTTCTACCATGCCTTCTTCTTTTTCTAATTTTCACGGGCCTATCTGACATGATCTTACATGTGTTTGAGCAGGGACATCCCACAACATTCCCAAGCTTTGTATTCCATTCACAAGTAGATGATACTTGAAGCTCCAGTTTCTGTCTGTTCATCTTGCCAAAGATTCATTTGCTTGCAGCAGGCTTTAGAGTTTCCTCTTGATTTCCTTGCTTTGGTCATTATATTTCTGCAGGAGATGAAGATGAAGAGTGAGAGATACCTGGTTTTGTGCATTTGTATTTAAGCGTGAATGATCCTGGAAATACATTCATTTTTTTCTCTTTCAGGTTTAATTTGTAATTTGAATTATTTTTGAGAGGCAAGAATGTGATTTAGTGAAACTTCTTTCTTTTGTTTTTTTAAAAATTATATTTATCGATTTTTCCTTAACAAATTAGAGGAATTAAACTTGGTGTGAATTTTATATTTTATATTTTTTTTTAAAAAGAAGCAATTTATTAATTTCCAGAATAAAAGTTTACAAAACAAACTGCACCAGAGATCAAAAACAAAAAGGTATCTTTATTTTATTTTTTTGTGCAGCAGTTTTCATGTATCATATTTGAGAAGTTTATACTACCCTGTAACAAATAAGAAAATTGGTTGAATTAATATAGTTTATAATATAAGGAGCAGGTTGTAAAAGTAAAATTTTGGTCAAAGAGTTGACCTCACTACTCTATTTCATTATTTGAGGGCCAGAAAAAGTACTCTTTTTCCTGCCAAATTTGTCCTAATGTTGTCCTCCTAAAAATAACAGCATTTGCACGTGCGAATGAATGAATATCCTGATAAGAATCTTGCTCTTTCATAAGGCTTTGGAAAGATTTTTTTTCATGGAATTGGAAACAGAATCGGAATTGGAATATAAAACATGTTTTTAGCATGACAATGGAATCTTTATATAATTTTTATTCACTAGACATGTCTATACATCAAATTATCAAAATGGTCTTGACCTTGCCTATAAAAAGAAAAAAAAAGACACTGTCTTGGCCGCTCAATCGACATGCTCAACCGTTGACCACCATGATGACCAATTTTGCTTTTAAAGAATAAATATATGTACTACCTCTTGTCTTCAGCTTGTTTGACTTATATGTTTAGTCATAAATATAAAATTCTAATATATTTTATCTATTATATTTATTTATTTTTTAAAAAATAATTATTGTAATAATGATAGTTCTAGCAATACAATTGAATAGTAAAGATATTTTAAAAAAATAATATATATTTATTACAAGTAACTAATATAACTAATTTTCTTAATTTACTCAAATATAATAAACTAGTTTTTATATTAAAGACTAGAGATAATATATAAAATGAAAATAGAGAGTTAAAATCTCATTGAAAGTTTTATTGATATGGAAAACTTTTTAACTAGAGAATTACAATAGAGTCCCGGAAAAAAAATTACTATAAAATCCTAATAACAACTTATACAACCTATAATAACAAGTTACAGATTAAGAAATGAAACTTCTAAAACTTATTTTGTAATTATATTTTGTTTGTTAAGACCACATTGTAATTCTTTCTTCTTTTTTCCTTCCAATTTTTACTGTAACAGAACGCCATTTATTATTATTGTGTTGTTGTTAGTTCTCAAATTGAGAGTGTTTAAACGAATTTAGATAATTCAGTTCCAAATCTCGATTCATATTTTGATACTTCTTGTTCCCAAATAAAACTAAAATAATATATAATTGCACATGTAATTATAATCTCATAAAATTATGATTTACACAAAAAAACCCACCACTTACATGGAGAAAACGGACCATTGACAACATCGATTAATAATTTTTCATCAAAATTGAGGAAAGCAGATTAAACTCGCCATCTAAACGCAAAAGCTTACCGAAGCAGAAGCGCCGCCTCGATTTCTCACCACTTGGCTAATATCAAAGAGACAGATTTCACAGGGCAATAACGGATATTGTGAGAAAGGCGTTAATAATAGAGGAGAAATGACCATATTAGATTATGATAACTTTAGAGGCTAATTGCATATAAAAATACTGTCATTTAAAACCACAAGAACCAAAAAGCTCAGCCCAAAAATAGACTACCGTTCGCTAATATTAAGAAACACAAAACATTTAAAAAGATAAAATGGCTTGTGAGAATTAGTCAACTTCTTCCATCTTGCTGCCCTCGCATCAGCATCGGCATCCTCCAATGGGGGCATGTCAGCGTCACCGTCCCAGCATCATCATCAATGCTCAGTCCGAGCTTGAGCATCCGGTGGATTCTGTTTCCGAAAGTGTTGGGCTCATCAAGGCTGAAACCAGAGGTAAGAAGAGCAGTCTCGAACAGCAACAGAACCAGATCCTTCACAGATTTGTCATTCCTGTCTGCCTCTGCACGCTTGCGCAGCTCCTCCATGATGGCATTTTCAGGGTTGATCTCCATGGTCTTCTTGGAAGACATATAACCAGCCATGCTACTGTCTCTCAATGCCTGTGCTTTTTAATTCTCTCCATGTTTGCAGTCCAACCATATTCACCAGTTACTAGACAGCAAGGAGAGTCAACTACACGGTCGGAGACCACAACTTTCTCAACCTTGTCACCAGAACATCCTTGATAACCCTGCACAGTCCGTCAAATTTCGCCTTCAATTCTTCGTGCTTCTTCTTCTCGTCCTCAGTTTCGTCGAGTTTGAGGCCTTCCTTTGTAGCAGATACTAGCTTCTTGCCTTCGAATTCTTTAAGCTGGCCAACAGCGTATTCATCAAAGCATCAACCATGAATAGCACCTCATATCCCTTCTTCTTCAGCCTCTCAAGAATGGGGAGTTCTCAACTGCTTTCTTGCTTTCTCCAGTAATGTAATAGATGTCATTCTGACCTTCCTTCATCCTGGTCACATAATCTTTCAGGCTGGTCAGCTCATCGCCGCTCTTAGTGGAGTGGTACTGAGCAATTCAGCAAACTTCGTTTTGTTCTGAGAATCCTCATGAATACCGAGTTTTAGGTTCTTGGAGAAGGCCTCGTAGAACTTGTTGTAATCCTCCTTGTCTCAGCAATTCAAAGAAAAGCTCAATGCACTTCTTGACCAAGTTCTTGCGGATGACCTTTAAAATTTTTGTTCTGCTGCAGCATTTCTCGGGAAATGTTGAGAGGGAGATCCTCAGAATCCACAATACCCTTTATGAAGCTAAGGTATTCAGGAATCAACTCCTCACAGTTGTCCATAATAAAGACACGTCGGACATACAGCTTAATGTTATTAGGTTTCTTCCTTGTGTCAAAAAAGATCAAAAGGCGCCCTCTGGGAACAAAGAGAATAGCCTTAAACTCAAGCTGACCCTCAACAGAGAAGTGCTTGACAGCCAAATGATCTTCCCAATCATTTGTAAGACTCTTGTAGAACGCAGCATATTCTTCCTGGTGATCTCTTCAGGCTTCCTCATCCAGATAGGTTTCTGCTTGTTCACCAATGACCACTCATGGGACACCTCCTTAATTTTCTTCTTTTCTTCTCTTCCTTCTCCTTCTCCTCGTCCACATCCTCGACTTCACCTCCTTATCTTTCTTCTCTTCATCCTTCTTCTCTTCCTCATCCTCATCATCAGAAATCTCCTTCTCGGTAGTCTTCTCAATCCATAAAGAAATAGGGTAGCTAATAAACTCAGATGCTTCTTAATCAAATCCTTCAGGCGACGTTCCTCCAGGTACTCAAGCTGATCTTCCTTCAGGAATAAAGTTATCTTGGTTCCCCTGCCAAGTTGCTCACCAGATGTGTCTCTGGTGACAGTGAATGATCCGCCAGCTTGAGATTCCCAAACATACTGTTCATCGTCATTGTGCTTTGTGGTGACGATGACCTTCTCAGAAACAAGGTAGGCCGAGTAGAACCCAACACCAAACTGCCCAATCATGCTTACATCAGCACCAGCAGCCAGGGCTTCCATGAATTCCTTGGTCCCTGACCTGCAATGGTACCCAGGTTGTTTACCAAATCTGTTTAACATAAGGCATACATTAGTCTATGACAATGTATCAAATACTTTCAGTATAAAGTGATCACGCATAGACCACCAAACAGTATTATCTTACCAGCTTGGTCATGCCAATACACTGTCGATGATGGACAATGTATTGTTTGTCTTATCAGGAATAATGTGAATGAACAACTCCGGCTGGGCATCAAGCTTGCTCTTGTCTGTCAAGCTTTCAAATCGTATCTTGTCCAAAGCCTACAATGATGCACAGTCACAGAAATCAGGCTTTGACCAAACTTGCGCTTAAAGAAAGCGCTAACGGTTCCTTTCCATTCAAATTAAAAAAGGCCCAAAAAAACAAACCTAACTTTGGCATACAGTCCAAATATGAATAGTTAAAAGTTAAAACTTAGAAGTGGTCATTAATGAGTAGCACTGAATATCAAAACAACTGCCCCTCAAACAAACATAGAATATACGCAAGAGAAATTCCATGACGTCATACAAACCTTTTCTCCACTGTTATAAAACCAGAAACACTCGTCTCAGTAGCTCCGACTAAAAAGGAACTTTCAATAACAAAAATGTGCAAAGGACATCCAACCATAAATATAATCTCATTGTCGGTCGCAATAGATAAAACGCGATGAAATTTAAAAACCAAATTCGTAATCATCAAGAAATTACCTAAATTTAACGATGGCATAGAAGAAATTAAAGTGAAAACGAGAGCATACGAATTTGACCACAACATAAGAGGGGACCAAAAAGAAAATCTACATACAGGGTAGAGAAAAAAAACGAATGAACGCACAATAACCAGGAATAACGAGGGCTCAGTTTCAATTCACCGACAGAAAATAAACGACAAGGGGAATATAAGTTGACGGGTAAACACGAGTCCAACCGCCTTAATGAAAATTCAAACAGAAATTAACGATGATCAAAGCTAGACTATTAAACCTATTCGCAAAACCTGCGATAGGCTAAACAAGGCAATAAAGAATCAACTAAATGAAAATAGAAAGAAAGACCGACATCAGAAGCGTTGCTGATGAGCTCACGAAGGAAAATCTCCTTGTTGCTATAGAAAGTGTTGATGATAAGACTGAGAAGCTGGTTGATCTCAGCCTGGAAGGCGAACGTTTCGTCTCCGACATTTTGCAGATCGAAAAGGAGAACCAAAACGGTTAGGAACTCAGGTCAATACCAAGGCAGAATTACTAGTGGCTGAGCAACGAAGCAAATAAAGCACTAATATAGGCAGCGAAGACTGAAGACTAGGGTTAACCGCCTTAATGAAAATTCAAACAGAAATTAACGATGATCAAAGCTAGACTATTAAACCTATTCGCAAACCTGCGATAGGCTAAACAAGGCAATAAAGAATCAACTAAATGAAAATAGAAAGAAAGACCGTACATCGAAGCGTTGCTGATGAGCTCACGAAGGACTGAGAAGCTGGTTGATCTCAGCCTGGAAGGCGAACGTTTCCGTCTCCGACATTTTGCAGATCGAAAAGGAGAAACAAAACGGTTAGGAACTCAGGTCAATACCAAGGCAGAATTACTAGTGGCTGAGCAAACGAAGCAAATAAAGCACTAATATAGGCAGCGAAGACTGAAGACTAGGGTTTCTAGATCCTTCTGTTGCCAACATGCGGTTTTTTTTTTCGTGGCCGAATGCCAACATGCGGCTGAATTGGTTTCATTTTGCATTATCTATTATCTAATTATAAAGTCAGTTTAATAAAATATAGTAAATTTATTTATTTCATAATAATACCCATGCTCTATATAATCAAATAAAAAAATATTAGATGAAATTACTTATATCCATTATCTCAAATTATTCAATTATTAAAATAAAACGCATCCTGGTCAAAATTAAAATAAACACTTAACTAAATGTGATTGAAAAAGTATTTTTCATAAATATGAAATTTACATAATCTAAAAGTAATGTATAATTATTGAGTTTCATAATTTAAAAAATTTATTAGTTATGATCTTAACATTATTTTTCAAATGAATATATTTTATCCGAAAATCATCATATCTGTTGTTAACAAAGAAAATTAAGTTAAAATTTTTTTATAGTTTTTTTTGATTTTGTTCTATTTTTTTTGTACTAGACACAGGACTTAGCGGAACCTTGGCCATCCCACACTGACTGGACGTATAAGAATGATCATATTATTTGTATTTGATTTAAATTATGATTTATCTTGACGTGAACAAGTATTATTCATTTTTTAAGATAAAACTTAGGTCCACTTAGCTATGTTTACTATAATTAATTTTTTTTATTTGATTAAGGGGTGTTTGACAAGATGGAAAAGTGCTTTTCAAAAACACTTTTTTCAAAACAAAACAGGCTCTTTTATATATTTACTTCATATACTGTAAAAAATACTTTTAAAATCATGGTATCCAAAGACGGTTTTTCCCTTCAAGGCTTAGAGGTAGTCAGAGTCCATTATATATGCGTTGAAGTGAGGAAAAAAAGGCTGAAATGTTAAAATTTGATTAGAGAATTAGTTATAATTAGTTATTAACGAAAGCACATGTACGTCTTTTTTTTTTTTTTTACCAGAAAGCACATGTACGTCTTTGAAGATAATGAATCGCTGTGAGAGGAATTTATAATTATTAATGTGTATGCTCTGTTCCTGCAGACGCCTTCGCAACCTGAAGAATGGGATTTTCATCGTTTTGCTCTGTTCCCCTTCCATGCTTCGCCTCTCTATCCCCCTTTCCCAGGTGATAATTTCCCTCTTTTTCATTCCATTTGTGCTCTCGGATTGTGAACCTTTTCGCAGATTCACAGCCTTGGTCATTTCCTCTCTGTGTTTTCCGTTATGAGGAATTCGTAGTCATGATTTTGTTTAATTTTCTGAATCATTCGAGTGCTTATCGTGTTCTGTTTTCCTATTTTATTCAATGTTATAAATCACTGCCTCCGTCAAATATTGCTTGAACCAGTTGCATTGAGAATGGAAATGTCAAATATATGGCGCCCGTAAGCTCAGACAACACGCTTGTATTAACACTCAAAAGATTTTCAAGAAGGCTAATTCTACAGTTTGTGGGGCTTAGCCACATATGTAATACTCGTTCGATTTTGGCTGCACCAATAATGCCAGAGATGAAGGAACCTGAAGTCTTGCGGTTCATCTGCCTTTTTCCCTTTTTAAACCTTTTTTCTTTTTTACTTTCATGAATCATAATCTTTCTATATATTGTGATAAGTGATTATTATTTTTAATGTGAAGCATCTAGGACTTTTAAGCTTGACAGTGGAGTGAGGATTCAAGGTACAAAGCTTTCTAAGCTTCCTCTCATGAAGCTTCTTTTTCTCTCTTTCTTTTTGTCCACTTCTTTTTCTGTGAGAAGAAGTGGCATACATGCTAGAACAAATGTTCATGCAAGGACACTTAAGGTAGTGTTTGGACGATGAAATTTAGAAGACACGAGAATTTGATTTCTGCAGCTACTTCCCGGAACACATGATGGTTTAATGATTGATTTTTCCTCCTTATAGAATTAGAAATCCAAGTCCCTGGTGCTTTTTCGGTTTGGCACATCACCAATATGTGAAGGATGGCTTCATTTTCTTTTTTTGGCATTGCATCACTTTGTATGAATGAGGACCATTTAATCCTCCCATGCTCCTTTAAATAGGGAATGCATTTAGTACATTCAGGCAGCCGTTGCTAATATTTGCAAATAATTAGCTTTTCTTTGGAATGTTCATATTAGATATTGTTGAAGGAGAAGGACCAGAAGCACGTGGCGGAGACTTAGTCGAATTCAACTATGTATGTAGGCGTGCAAATGGATACTTTGTTTACAGGTAGCTTCATACCGTGGAATTCTTTCTTTACCCTATTAATAACCTACATGAAAGTATTAAACTAATTCTCATGTCCCAAATCATAGTAGGACTTCAGACATCGTATCATTCAGTTTCTTGTTTCATATTTTGGTTATTCTCCCTTTCTCGTCTTTGTGTCAGTAATATCTAACCTAGTTCTCTTACGGTCGTTTGGTTTTTATCCTGTGATTCGTGATAGCACTGTGGATCAATTCAGCGGAGAAAGTAAGCCAGTTATACTTCCTTTGGATGAGAATCAGGTCAGAAATTTCTTGTCACTCTATGTATGGAGGCCGATAAACCTCAAAACATGGCTACCAGATGAAGTTTATCCCTTTTCTTTTGCTTTTTCAATCAATTTATGGAATTTAGATGGTGTTAAAAAAATAAGTTCCTGTCTTGAATGGAAATGTTAAAATGAACATTGGTAGCGGGGGATTTAATTGAATCCTTTTCTTTTTAGAAACTAAATTATGATTGTCAACTCATATTTGTTATTTAAGATACCTGGTATCACGAAAGGAGAGAATAATGCGGGGTAGAAGAAGAGAAGAAGAATAGGGACCATTAATCCAACAAAACTTAGACTGCAAACTTAAAGACAAAGGGTTTCATGCCTTCCCATCTACTAAGATATGACCGTAGTGATTGGTTAGTGTATTGATCATCTAACCCTTGATCTGGCATCAAGCCAAAGGAAGAGCCTCTTCTTAGTCTGGTAATTCTTCAGTAAACCTTTAATTAAGTGATTGGTTAATTCTTGTAGCAGATGATAGAAGGCTTGAAGGAGGTCCTGACTGGCATGAGAGTTGGTGGTAAGTTCAGAGATGATCGTCATTAGTTACTACTTTTTAAAGATCTCGATACAGACGAATCCAATTTTAAGGGGACGTGTAAGCATGTTGTTCTCTTCAGTGAAAAATGGCCTTTGACATGCATATATATATTTTTACAATTGATTTTGTCTCTCTAAATAAGTTTCTCCTGACAAAGAATGTCTTGATACCTCTTATTTTTCTTCTGTTCTGATCCAGAAATCACATCCCATTCAGAATGGTTGCTAATTTCATTGTCTACATAATTGTCTCTATCGCTGCCAAGCATCAAAACTAATTTGAATTCATCCTTAAATCACTATGAAAGAAGGCAAAATATTGAGGGATCTTACAGTTATGGAAGTTTCATTTACAGGAAAGAGAAGAGCACTGGTACCACCTTCAGTGGGATATGTGAGTGAGAACCTGAAGCCAGTACCAGAAGAGGTCAGATATGCAGTTAATAAGACTATTTTGGACATTGATAATAAATTTTTTTGCAGAATCTGATTTCTTTTGTTGATTAATGCAGTTTGGTCCTCGACGCAGCCTCTTTTCTCATGCAAAGGAGCCTTTGGTATTCGAAGTTCAACTTTTGAAAATTTTGAGTCTCCCCTCATCATCTGTATTTTGAGAGTTTTATGCACTTATCGTTGACTCCTATGGAGAAGACTACTAGTATTTAGTCCAAAATTTTTGATATCTTTCTATGTTATCTCCTCCTGGTATTATATTCCAAATTTCATGCTCACTTCCACAGTTTTAAATTGTGCGAAAAGTGAGAAGTCCCATGTTTTACTTTATTTTTCCTCCATATATATAAGGATAACTTTTTTTTTTAATTATGCATACTTTTATTTGATTCTTAATTTAAAATTTTTTAAAAATTATATGGGTGAAATATTCGTTTTTTCCCTTAATAATATATTAATGGCAGAGGACAAGTCTTGACCCAAAAAGATATATGGAGATCAAGTCAAATAACTTGATAGATTTGTAAAAATTAAAAATATTTCATCAAATTGGTTCATTTGAGTGTGTATAACCATGTGTACTATTTTTTTCACATAACTATATAATTAAATAGTAATATTTTAAAAATAAAATATTTGGTCATATGTGATTAAAGAATAGGGTATAATAAATATAAAAACTAAGGTGTTTTTAGTTTTTCAATAAGCTGCGTTGAATGAGTTAAGCCAAATAAAGATATACTAAGTATTTTCTTCCGTATTTGATATAAGAATTAATTTGATTGTAAATATAAAACTATAATCTATTTTATCTTTTATATTTATTATTTTTTAAAATAATCCTTATAATAGTTGTATATGTTAAATATTTTATCAAATAATAATTTTATGCAATACACATGATTAATAATAATATTTTAATACAAATAATATCTATCTTAACAAATTTTGTTCACCTAGTCAAAGACTTAAGGATTGGAGCTACTGCTCATTATGTTTAGATGATACCGCCTAGTGCCAACTTTGTGATGTTCTTCGGGCCCGAAGAAACAAAAACAGTTTTTTGCGCCATTTTCTAACCGCGCTCTGTTTCTCTCCGAAGTCCGCACTCCTATTCTTCCCAGATATGCTACAAGCACCGGAAACGATCTTTCGTAACGAGCACTCAAGCTTGGAGTTGATCGGGACTGTTGCGGCACAAAACTGAGTCACTGAAGCGCACGACTCCTCTATTTTTCCTTTTCTCTGGATATCTTTCCTGAAGAATCGCGTAGTCATGCGGAGAACATTTTCGCCGTTCAGGTGTTGATTTGTGAACAATCCCAGCGCCTGGAATTCAAACGTGATTATATCTTCTTTGATTGGTTGTGTTTTGGTACTGGGTTTTGAGAGCCAAGGAAGCAAAACAGAACAAGAGTTGCAGAAAATGGCCCAGGGATGGTTCTCAAAGAGCAATTACAGTGAAGATCTCAATAAACCCTCGCCCTCTTTGTTGGACCAGTGGAATTCCTACGCATTGTCACAGGACTCGCAAGACAGCTCCGATTTGGGTTTTGGTTTCGATCTGGAAGCAGCAGTTAGGTCAGCCAACGACACTGTCGCCGGCACTTTCAATGTGTAAGCCATACCCCCGGCTTCTTATTTCAGAGTCAGCTTTGTGTGGTGTTCTCTGAACTTTGTGAATCCTGTGATGACATATGATGTGATTATTGCAAATGCATGGTTGTTAGTGTATTTGCGTAATCTGATGAGTAATCAGCGATATCTTCCGTACTTCCCTTCTGAGATTGTATAACTGAAGGCTTTTGCTAGATTATGCTGACTAATTCTGAGCATTCTTTCTCTATAATATTGCCATCTCAAGCGATGTAACGCCTTTATCTACTTCTTTCTTTCTTTCTTTCTTTCTCTCTCTCTCTTCTCAACAAGCTTTCGTGGAACTCAATATTATATTATTATGCGAAGAAAAAGGCAGTTTTTGCTTGATTTTTAATAATATAGATGAGCACATAACAAGGTTCCTTGATTGGTGATGAAGTCGGTTTTATAAGGAAAAGTAGTACCTTTAATCATATTTTTATTGAAATGCAAAGGCATACTTGTCAGTGTATAAGCCTAATGTGGTGTGATGATTAGTAAGTGATGCTGTCTGTGCTCTGGTTTTGAAGTTTATATTACTGAGAGCTTTTGCTAGATTCTCTATGATGTTTCCATGCATATATTTGAAGTGATATGAAGACCTTATATTTTCGTCACACTTCCACGGAACAAAATCTTATGGAAAGGAAAAATAAAGATTCTCATTGTATGTTTATTGATGTAGATAAACATATAACAAGCTTTTTTTTTTTTTTTGGTAGTGAAATTTGAAGTGAATTTTATTAGGGAAAGTAGTCCGTTTCTCTCTTTGATTATATTTCTGTAATTTATTTACTTATATGATTAGAGTTGTCTATCAACTGCAAATGTGTCTTAGCTTGTATGAAAAACAAAACATTGGAGGTTATGCCATGAGGAATACCCAACCATTCTGGTCATCTATACCATGCTTTTGTTTCAGTTTTATTTGTTCTCCAGGATTCCCTGTTCTGATAAGTTTCTTGACCGGCTTTTAGCTTTTCCAATTGGATCAAGTAGGACCAAGACTGACCGGATAGAGTGTAAATTCCACCTTCGACAGAATGGTGTCTCTTGTTTCATGTGTTCTGAAGATGGTACTCTTGTAGAAAGACAGCTTCTAGAATCTAGACTTTGGATAGTTAGGATCCAGACTGACCAGATAAAGAGTAAATTCAACCTCAGTGCAAGATGTGAAGTCAATTGACTACTAACGCTATTAGATTTTTTGTGTAGGGGGATACTGGGTTTGCATCTTCAATAGAGGATAATATACAAAGTTTTTGAAACTTTCTGTTGAAGCTGAACTCTAGATTTTTCAGATATTAACACCTGGTGTTGCCCAACTGCCCCAGTGCAGAATTTGGTTCCATTAACTATAATTTGTTCTAAGTACATTCCAGAACATTTTTAATTTTTCCACCCTATGTGTGAAGCAACTCTTGTTTAAAAGAAATTTATGCATAAACACATGAATTATCTCTTTATTCCAGGTTGCTAATATACATAGGCATACTGTAACTGACACAATTTTTTAATGTAATTCTGTGTGGAAAAAGCATGTTCTATTCTGCTTTATGTGAAATATGGCCGAGAAGTCAGTGATACTGTTCTCGAGCTTCCCTTTCTGATGGTACAAACAGCAGGATAACGCTCAGTTGTTTTTTCAAATAATTGAATTGCTCATGCCATGTTGAAATAACATGTTGGTTAGTAGTAGTTAATTTTTTTTCCAAATAATTGTTTAGGGTCTCGCAGGGTGTGAGCAATATACATGGCAACTTTCAGTCTGCCACTAGTAACGTTCCTTCTGGAAAGGCAATAATGTATTTTGGTTTGTTTTTGGCAACTGGGATCTTCTTCATTTTCATTGCATTCACCATGTTCCTTCCCGTCATGGTCGTTATGCCCCAAAAGTTTGCTATATGCTTTACTCTTGGCTGCGGATTTATTATTGGATCATTCTTTGCTCTCAAGGGTCCAAGGAATCAGCTTGTCCACATGTTATCAAAAGAGGTACCTATCTATATTCTGTTGATAAAATAACTTCTCCAATTTATGTGTGTTTGGGTAAAGAAGACCGTGTCCTTGATCTATTGCATGTGTTTGATTCTTTCCTCTTACTGTGGCTTCTCTGTGCGATTGTTATTCAGAGGCTTCCTTTCACGTTGGGTTTCGTCAGCATCATGGTCGGCACCATATATGTATCTATGGTTCTTCACAGCTACATCCTCTCTGTGGTATTCTCTGTTTTACAGGTATCATTCTCATGTGCTGGTAAAATGAGGGAAAATCTCATGCAAGAAAATTAAATGCTGATGATTCCCCTGGATTTCATTTAATATAGATCCCTTGCATGTTTGAGTTGTATATATTAAATTGTTAAGCTAAACTTGCAAATAAAGAAACTTGAGTTGTAAATATAAAAGTTTATCTTGTAAATATTAAATTCTTTGGGACCTATTTGTATCAAATGAAATTTGAGGGGACCTATTTGTTTTTTATTTTTTCTACTCAGGACCTATGGATTGGAAAAATTATTCTATGTTGGATTTTCCTTTGGGTATCGTTGTTAATGCATGCAATTGATTTGTAGTTTGTTTAAAGGCATTTGCATATGATATTTGGCAACATTTGTTGTTTGCAAAGAATGCGATTATAATAGACCTTATACCCTTATTCCTGTGCCCATTTCTTTTGTGATGATGGAGTGCGATTCCATGAAATGGCTTCTTCCACTGGTGGTGTGGGAATAGGTCTTCCCTACGGATTTTTTCTTATATCATTGATATTGATTCATTTTTATTTCTAAAACTATTCAATCTTCAATTAAAGTAATATTTTGGTTATGCTTGCAGGTTCTAGCACTTGGATATTATGCTTTATCGTATTTTCCTGGAGGATCTGCTGGAATGAAATTCCTTACTTCTGCTTTTACCTCCTCAATTCTGAAATGTTTTGGTAGATGACTTGATTTTGGTTAATTGGGAGTGAGGTTAACACTTTGTCTATATGGTAGATGACTTGTATAGTTACCTTAGAATCTCGATGAAGTTTTGAACTGATCTGGTAACATTGCTGTTGTAAATTCAAGTATCATCCTTCCCCCCATCCAAAAAAGAAATTTTTTGTTGCCACTTCTAATAGAAAGGAATCCTTCATCAATGGTTGTGAATCACTGATTTTTCTCAATCTTTATGACTTGCTGCTAGAAGAGAGTATACATTTACCTCCCGGATACAAGCTGCTAACCATGAACATAGTCTGATCAAGGTGCTAAATAACTGCTTTGCTTCATGTACCCTTACTTCTTATAAATGATTCTTTTATTATTATTATTTCCTATAATGAGAATATTTTCTTACAGATTTTCACCTTATCTGCTATAACTTTATTTTGTTATTTGAGTGGTCTTGAATCCGCCTATGAGAGGAAATCTGCAATTTCTCTTCAAATAGATGTCAAAACCTTGGGGGGGGGGTAAATATCTTGGCTGATCAAGTCAAAATAGCTACAACTGGTGGATGTAAACTAGCAAACAGTACATTTAGAATGACTGCTTTCAAATCAGGCTTAGCTGGGAGCTGAGGTGTTCTCGTTTAGTTTCACTTTTCACCCTTGATTAAATAGAGTTCTGAAATGATGGTCAAATATTTGGTTTGTTTTTTGAACCATGAACCTGGCTCAACTTAGCAATTTTCTTAATTCAGTTTCAGCAGAGCCTTTGTAAACACTGGTTAGTCCTAGTGAGAGAGACTTTTTTTCCTTGGACCCATTTGTGATCCTTGAAAATACCATTGAGGTATAGTGGTGGGGAATAACATGTGATGATGATCAAAACACAGTAGTTTGTTAACCGTAGGCTGGAGATCAAAGTTAAAGATTACAAGTGGGACCATCATATCTTCACATTCAAACTCTACTATTCTTGCCACCATCATGATCATGTACATTAGACAACATAATTGTTCACAAGGCTTTGACGCTGATTGAATTGGATGATTCTATCAGTGGTTAAATCAGTATCAGTTGGTTGAATCTTCAGCTCCTGTTTCTCCAGACAATTGCCCAGGACCCCCCCTTCCCCCCCAAATATCTGTCTGCCCACTTTTAAAAATAGTTTAATTGGTTACCATAAAGTAAGAACATTTTCCGGATCTGAAGGGGCTATGGAACTTTTCACCTAGGTTAATTATGCATTATAGTTCGAATTGACTCTTGCTCCATGGATCTAACACTTTGGTTTACTTCTTTTACTGCTATTCTTATGTTGAGAATTGATGTTTGCTACAAAAATGCAACAATAAGTGGCTTGTACTTCGAAGTTATAACAGCTATCTCCGGTGAGTTTGTCATTTATTCTTATCAGAATGTTAGCGTTACAGATGAAGGACGGGGTAAAAGAAAAAATGGCGAAAAGCCCTGAAGTGTGCTTTACGCACACGCGTGCACACACACAAGTGCGAAGAAGCAAAAAAGGCTAAGCATACTAGACGTGTGGAGTTGATTGGACGTGTTCAAAGTAGTGTGGTTCAGGTAAAAAGGAGGATTTTTTAATACTCTTTGGTCAAGACGCTTAGTCCCACTTTGCGTCCATTACCTCCAATAATTTATAGCATTGGAAAGTGATTTGGGAACAGAAACCCTGATCTTAAGGAAATATTTGGACCGATATAATGAGATTGGACCTTGATTTGACATTTAATATGAAGATCATGAACGAGCAAGCCGTGGTTCTGTGTGGTATTACATCTTTTAATAATGGAATTATTGAAAGGCACAGGCCCATCTTCATCATCGAGGGCGTACAAAGCTGAGTTTTCAGTGGAGCACTTGGAAAGGTCTTAAGAAGGAAAGTGAAGTTAGAGAGAAAAACAAAAGCTAAAGAGCCAAAATATGATTCAAACTAATCAATCCATGAGATCATCCTAATCCTTTTGAATCATCCTAACAGATTTTGCTCGTGAGCACCACTCAATAGAAAGGACAACATTCCTTTATGTTTTGTAATGTGCGAAATTAGAAGGGATGCTAGCGAAAATGATACAAATATTTTCACTTCTACAAGGACCTCTTTAGTTATCAGTACAATAAATCTTAGATTTAAGAGATGATATGAAAATTTATGGATGTAAATATATGATCTAAATCTCTGGTTATCATCTGATTACAAGATGTAAAACTTAACCAACAAGCAGTTGGTTGATGTGGTAAGCAGTCTTATTTTTATAAGGGAAAAATTACAAGTTTAAATTATGACTGCATTTATTAGAAGTATTTTAACTTTGGATGCTTCTGGTTTGATAGGAATTAATCTTCAAGTCTAAAATAATGTTTCCATTGCATGAAGTAATATTTAGAGATAGATTAGAAAATGAGTCTCAAGTATTTGACAGCAATATTATCTATAGTTAAGTAAGGTTGTTTTCCAATTATGAATATATGGTTTCAGGGGTGGCATTAAGTGGACGATTTAGGTTATAATCACAAGTTGGAGGAAATGGGACCAAAAGATTAGAACGAAACAAGAAATTATTAAATTGCATATTATTGAAGGTGATGATTATGATCTTAATGTGCATACGTGTGTGAAATGGGGCTGAGCAACTTGGCAGCTCGTATATCTTTTCGGGGAAGATGGGACCCTTGTGATGAAGAGATTGTTGATGGGATCTAAGGGTTGATGTCAAGTGACAAATCTTGTTTTTGGATGGATCAATTTATAATTACTGTTTGGGGATTCAAAAGTCCACATGATGTGCAATCCCATTCACTAATTGCTCACTCTTTCATTGCACGTGTGCCTTCCCTTCAGGACAAAACTGTCTCTTGATAGTACATTACTATACCTTCCCTACGTCCACCCCTTTAGGGTAGGCCTTATTGCAAATAATTTGAAGCAAACTTGGAATTTATCTAAAAAATTAGAAATTGAATTGACTAATCTTAAATAGATATGTTAAAGTTTAATTTTCATTGAAAAATTTATTGGTAGCCATATGGGATTATCTTAGAAAATGGGATGTAATTAAAATGCTCTCTTTAGTCTCGAATATAAGAGAACATTTTTATAGAGATATTGGTTTGTGTCAGAATATTAATTATCTTTTTTGCTCATTCTCACTCATTTGTTTCATAAATAAGAGTGTTTTTAAAAAATAAGTTATATTTTTTTTATCTAGGTAATTCTGTTATTCATATCTTATAAAAAGCATGTTATATGTATCCTTTTATTTTTCTATAATTAATCATGGTTCATAAAATTATTTTGTAAATTGAGTTTACTTAGGACTTCTCATCATGCAGTCACCTCTCTTTTGATTGAATAATTTGGGTTGCGGAAAGTAACTTTGTTTCAACCAATGATCTTATCGTAATGACATCATCAATAATGGACCCATTAAAAATTGATGGTTATGGTATTTTAGTTAATTATTGAGATCTAAAATCATGTTCAATTGGGTAAAGTCATGAGTGATGGAAGATTATATGACAGAATAGACATGTTAATCTCTTTTTAATTTCATCCCCCATTTTTAACATGTTAATTAAGCTCCCTTAAAAACGCGAGGAGTAAATTGAAAATAACAGAGAAAGCCCATGCAAAATCGAAATAAAAACATTGGAATTTAGGTGAATGAATCTCCTCAAATTTTCCTAAGAAAATAAATTTGTTAAAAAATATTTTTCAAATTTTGTAAAAGATAAATTTTGATGAGAAAATGGCAAATAAAGACATCCCAATACGTAAAATTACTATTTGAGACCCTCAATTTGAAAAATGACAAATAAAAATCCGGTTTCATGTTGTAAATATAAAATTTTGGTAAAATGTCTGAAATGCCCCTCAGCTAAGTTGTGGTTTAGTCAACTGAAATTGTTATTAACTAAAGTAAACTTATTATTTCTCATAGTCAACTTATCATTTGGTATATTTCAAACATTTTATCAAGATTTTATATTTATAATATGAGACCGGGTTTTTATTTGTCATTTTTCAAATTGAGGGTTTCAGATAACAATTTCACATATTGGGGTCTTTATTTGCCATTTTTTAATTTTGATCAATAAATTAATTAAACGACTAAAATTAATTCAAAATAAGTTATTTTTATAAAAAAAACAATAAAATTTGAACTAAAAATTTAAATGACAAAATCTTAAAACCTCATAAAAACATATTTGCTGTTGTGATGAGGATAATTTGCTGTTGAGTCATAAATACTATGGCAACAGAAATCATATTAATTGCATAAATAATTTTTTTAGATTTGATAATATAAGAGGGTAAATTTGCTGTGAGTTTTGATCTTGATGTGATTAGACTAATTAACTAACAAGAAATGCAAAAGGGGGTGTCGTTGGTTAAAACTTTTTAATTGGTGATTAGATAAAAACACAAGTGTTTGACCAAAAAAAAAGAAGATAAAAACACAAATGACATCATCCCATTCGTGTGTCTCAAGCTCTCTAATTAATTACAAAGAAATCCTCTCTCTTTCTTTGAATAATAAAACTTAACTATTCAATTAGTGGTGGGGTTGCACTTTGAGGATCACACCCTTTCCACAATTATTAAATTATTGTGTCCCACTCATTGAATGTAGCCTCATTATTTATTGATTAAATGGAAAACCTTTTGTGTAAGTTGAAATTAACACTTTTAATTTTTCTTTTTCTTTTTAAAAAAAAATAAAGGATCAAATAAACTAACATTCTTAGAGGCATCAAAAGATTCATAATGCACCTAAGCACAGTCATCAAATGTTTAAAAGTTAAGGATGTTCAATGTATCCATATCAAATTCAAGGGTGCTAATTAATCATCTTTAAGATTCATTTTTTAGGGTTTGCTCCTAATCCCATTCACATCATTCATTTCTTTTGGCTTGCCGTTGTGATTAGGAAAAAAAATATTTTTTTTAACAGACTGTTAAAAGTTTAGAAAATCAAGTTATATTATTCACAATTTATAGATCATACAATTATTGTATATTTATTAATTTTTGTAAATTGTTTGGAAGTCAATGATTAAAAAATTATGGCAAAATACATTAAATTTGTTTTAAAACTCCAGGTACAACAATTTTTCGGTGGGTGAAAGTACTTTTTAACTATGTGTAACAATTATGTGAAAAATAGAAGATATTTGAAAATAATTAAAAATATGTTGTGCATGACTAAAGAAGAATTGCACATGCTCAAAGACTTGGTATACTATCTTTGATTCTTAATACTACTTCTAATCATTAATATAAGAACTAGTTTGACTTGTAATTTAGTCCTAAATATAAAATCTTAATCCATTATTTTCTTATATTTATCTATTTTTTAAAAGTAATTATTGTAATAATTGCACATGTTAAATATTTCATCAAATAATAATTATAGCTAATATACATGACCGGCAATGATATTTTAGAAAAGATAATATCTATTTATTAAAAATAACTACCTTAACAAACTTTTTTAATCTACTCAAATTGGTCAATTAACTCTAGTATAAGAGTTAGTTGATTAATTTGAGTAGATTAAAAAAATTAGTTAAGTTAATTATTTGTAATAAATAGATGTTGTTTTCTCTAACATACCTTTGAATTATCATTTGATAAAACTTTTAACATGTATAACCCTTAAAAGGACTACTTTTAAAAAATAAATAAATATGAGAGGCAAAATAGATTAATGCATTATGTACTTAAGATTAAATTAAAAGTCAATCTAGCTCTTATTTCAAAAATCAGAGCTAGTACTTTGCACAGTTAATTTTCTAATCAGGAAAATCTGATCAATTTCTAATCATTTTCAATAGAGAGAAACAATAAAATAATTTTAACATTTTTAAAAATAATCCTTCAAGAATAATTGCTTTGAGGTGGCAAATTTATAATTAGATAAAAGATAATAAATATACATCATGCATGCACACCCACGCACTAACATTCTTAACACGATAATGCATGTTCATTAACATTAAGCTGTACTCAAAAATTATTTTTAAATATCGAAGCTGATGTCCATAGAATCTCTATTACACTCTTCCAAATGCTTTTAAAAATTAACCGAACATCGCTGGCCAAGGAAAAAAGATATAACCTAACATTATAATATACATAACAAACATGCCTTTTTAACTTTGAAAGAGATCTTTCTTAATTAATAATTTGAAAAAAAAAGAGTTAAAACGGCTCTCAGTAAAATTTTATTCCCATTTTAATAATCTGAAACAGAAGGAAGCGTATAAGTCACATAATGTCTGATTTTTTTAAAAAAAAATTCACAGACAAATATCTTCTTGGTAATTAATAATAACCATTCGCATCAGGACTCTTAATAATAATATTTTAATTTACAAAAATATATTAACACATCAGTAATATTTGAAAACTCAGTATTTTAATTCCTTTAGAATTTCTTCTTGTTTAGCCTGTGACTGATCATGATCACATGGTGGGATGAGCCACTGTAAAATATTTGAATTTCAAACAGATAATGTTTTGTTTTCTGGGAGTCATATGACTCTGATTTTCCAATAATACCAATTTAATATCCAACGTTGTCCCTTCCACTTAAGGTCACTAAGCCTTTTCTTGATTAATTAATTTTCTTTTAATTCTTTATGGCAGAAGCAACAACACAATACGACCAAATTTAATATTATTAATTAAAACTTTTTATTTTTCTTTTAATTTTCATATTCCTCACCCCCCCCACCCCAGGCCATGTGCACTTCAAGTCTTTATCAGATTTCACATGCTTTCCCTCAATCTTTATATAAACAAATCCAAATGAATCCATACTAGATTTTTTTTATTGATTTATTTATTAAACTAAGTTACTTAATTATGGATATCCAAAGGCTGGTCAAAAAAATAATTATGGATATTCAAAGCCTGGCTAGGCTTAATTATAGAGGCAAGCATGTGATGTGATATGATAGGAAATTAAATTAGACAGAATATGATAGAGATTTAACTTTGGTTATATCAATTTGTTTAGTCTAAGCTATACATATTTAATTTTTTAAGCGTAGTCGTAATTAATAGTGAGCTTTTATTAAAATAAGAAGATAATTAAAATGACCAAGATTGAAATCATACCATTAAATAATATTACTGAACATACTGTTAGTATTAATTAGATTCAGATCTTTTACAATAATATAACAAACAGTTAAAAAATTAGAATTAAAGTTACACAAAGGTGTCACAAGATATCCCATAGTTTGTATTTTTTTTTCCCTCATTTTTCAGGAAATCATAATTAAATTTCTTCATGTGCATTCTTTTATCTATTTTTTTTAATTGAGATGACCCAACTTACCTAAATTTACATCATAAGTTATATAAATAACCACACTATTTATATATAGTAGAGATGAACATAATTTTGTCTGCAAAAGAAACGCATGATTTTACAGATAAAAATTGAAAGAAGAGGAACAAGTAGGAACCACATGTGAGTGATTAATGAACAGGAGCCACATAAAAAGAGATGGACCACAAATGGGCCAAGTTTTTTAAGCAAATGGAAGATAATTATGATTTTGATTAAGAGAACCCATAGCCTAAACTCTCAAATTAAATTAACTAATTTCAGGCAAAAAAAATTTAATTAACTAATCACTTTGATATGATAATAGCGTCTCTTCTGATTGATAATAAGCCTTTCACTGTGTGTGAGAAATGAAAACCCATCTAAATCTAAATAAATTTAATAAAATGACCCATTCTAAACAAAAGTGATTCACCAATCACAATTTTCACTATTCATAGTGCTTGTTTCCTACTAACCATATCAACTCAGTATTTTGAAGATGAAAAATAATGACCATATAAAGATGAACAACATAATAGTAGTGTCCACGTGGGCAACACATATCTATCTTACTTGAAATTTACATCATTTTTAGTCTCTTTCTCAATTTTTATATCCATCCTTTTTTTATTGAATATCTTTTGCCTCTGTCTAGATTTAAATGTCCTTTTCAATCTAGCTATGTTAATGAAAATTTTTGAGATTTTATTTTTAGAATTTTTGTTGATAAAAATTATATTTTTTAGTTATAATTTTATTTAAATATTGATCTGATAATTTTAAAATCTGTTAAAAAAAAATAAGTTTAATATATGCTAATTGGGTTATTTAGTTGATTTTATTTTCTAAACTAATATTACAAACTTTGAATCCAAATAATTAAAAATTATCATATCCTTACCCATTCATTCATTATGAGGCACTAACTGATGGGAGTAACTTATTGGAATCCATTCAGACAGCAAAAACCAGAAGAGTTCAACCCAATACTAGAGATGTTAAATGGGGAGACACAATATAAAGAGCCAAATTGTTTAGCTGGAATTGTTAAAAAACCAATATGGGTAAGACAATGTCTTCATCATTAGACAACAAAACCCATTACAATAATAAAAGAATAAAGAAGAAGCTGGCTCTTGGATCCAGATCTTCTTTCCTTCTTCATTATCTATAAACAAAAACATGGGGTTTCCCCCTCTACAATCCCAATACACTTCCCTTATTGTTCTTCTCCTCTCTCTTCAGCAATGCCTGGAGGCTTAAGAAATCGCTCACTTTCTGCCAGATTCTCCTCCTTCACCTTAGTTCTCTCAATAAACTCTCTCCTCCTCCTCTTCTTCTCCTCATGTTGCTACTCCATCGATGACCAAGGCCAAGCTCTTCTTGCATGGAAGAACAGTTTGAACAGTACAGGAGATGTACTACTAGCATCTTGGAGTCCTTTAGATTCAAGCCCTTGCAAATGGGTTGGTGTTCACTGCAACTCCAGAGGGGATGTGGAGGAGATAAGCTTGAAATCTGTGGACCTGAAAGGCTCATTGCCTTCAAATTTTCAAGCTCTCAGGTCTTTGAAGGTTCTTGTCCTGTCAGCAACCAACCTCACAGGTTCTATCCCAGGAGAAATTGGAGACTATGGGGAGCTTGTTTCTATTGATCTCAGTGGGAATTCTCTCTCAGGTGAAATACCAGAAGATATTTGCAGGCTGAGTAAACTCGAGAGTTTGTCTCTCCATACAAACTTTCTTGAAGGTAATATTCCATCCAACATTGGGAATCTCTCGAGTCTTGTGAATTTGACGCTCTTCGACAACCAGCTCAGTGGTGAAATCCCAAAGAGTTTGGGGTCCTTAAGAAGGCTTCAAGTTTTCAGAGCAGGTGGGAATAAGAACCTTAAAGGTGAGCTGCCATGGGAGATTGGAAACTGCACCAGCTTGGTCATGTTAGGCCTTGCAGAAACCAGCATTTCTGGGAACCTTCCTTCTTCAATAGGGATGCTGAAGAACATCCAAACAATAGCTATTTACACAACTCTCTTGTCAGGCTCAATTCCGGAGGAGATTGGGAATTGCAGTGAGCTGCAGAATTTGTACTTGTATCAGAACTCTATTTCGGGTCCAATCCCACGTCAACTTGCAAACCTCAGAAAGCTTCAGAGTATTCTCTTATGGCAGAACAGTCTAGTGGGGACAATCCCAGAAGAGCTTGGAAGCTGCACAGAGCTCAAAGTCATAGACTTTTCAGAAAACCTCCTCACTGGAAGCATACCAAGGAGCTTTGGGATGCTTTCAAATATTGAAGAAATCCAGCTAAGTGTTAACCAGTTGACAGGTACTATACCTCCAGAGATTACAAACTGCACTTCTCTGACTCAGTTGGAAGTTGACAACAATGCTCTTTCTGGAGAGATTCCTGCTCTTATAGGAAAATTGAAAAGCTTGAATCTGTTCTTTGCATGGCGGAACAAGCTCACTGGGAAAATCCCAGAGAGTCTGTCTGAGTGCAAAGGTCTCGAGGCAATTGATCTGTCTTACAACAGTCTGATTGGTTCAATACCAAAATCACTCTTTGGGTTGAGGAATCTCACTAAACTCTTGCTTATTTCCAATGAACTATCAGGCTTTGTTCCTCCTGATATAGGAAACTGCGCAAGTCTCTACAGGTTAAGGTTGAACGGAAATAAATTTTCTGGGTCCATTCCAGCTGAGATAGGAGACTTGAAGAACCTCAACTTCATGGATATGAGCAGCAATCATTTTGTGGGGCAGATTCCTTCAACATTATCTGGATGCGAGAAACTTGAGTTTATTGACCTTCATTCAAATTCTCTCACAGGTTCATTCCCAGAGGCTCTCCCCAGAAGTCTTCGATTGATAGATTTCTCAGATAATAGGCTCACTGGTTCGCTGAGTGGTACCATTGGTTCATTGAGTGAACTAACCAAACTCAATCTGGGAAGGAATCAACTCAACGGAAAAATCCCAGAAGAGATCTCATCTTGTTCTAAGCTTCAACTTCTAGACCTGGGAAGCAATGAATTTTCTGGAGAAATTCCAAAGCAATTGGGTCAAATCCCATCATTGGAAATCTCTTTAAATCTTAGCTTCAATCAATTTTCTGGCCAAATCCCATCCCAAATCTCCGCTCTCACCAAACTGGGTGTACTTGATATCTCCCACAACAACCTCTCAGGGAACCTAAACTCTCTCTCTGACCTTCAAAATCTTGTTTCGTTAAACGTCTCCTTCAACGACTTCTCTGGTGAATTACCCGACACCCCATTTTTCAAAAACCTGCCTTTAAGCGACCTCACCCCAAATAAAGGCCTCTACATATCCGGCGCCGACGGTTTGACTCCGGTCGACGGAGTGGGACCCAGTAAAGTCCATGCCAGATCAGCAATGAAGTTCATCATGTCCATTCTCTTAAGCATAAGTGCAGTACTTGTACTGCTCACACATCTATGCATTGGTACGTTCTCATATTCAAAACAGGGCAATCATGGAAGATAGCTCATGGGAGCTGACTTTTTATCAGAAGCTCGAAATCTCCTCCATTGATGATGTCATCAAGAGCCTGACGTCATCCAACGTGATCGGCACAGGAAGCTCCGGGGTGGTGTACCGGGTAACAATCCCCAACAGCTCCATCGGCGAGCTGGCCGTTAAAAAATGTGGTCTTCAGAAGAATCCGGAGCGTTCGATTCCGAGATTCGAACTCTGGGTTCAATCCGACACAAGAACATCGTGAGACTCCTGGGTTGGGGATCCAACAAGAACATCAAGCTCCTGTTCTACGACTACCTCCCCAACGGCAGCCTCAGCTCGATGCTTCATGGTTCCGGAAAAGGAAGTGCAGATTGGGAAACCAGGTACGAGGTTGTGGTGGGTGTGGCTCACGCGCTAGCTTATTTACACCACGATTGCGTCCCTCCAATACTCCACGGCGACGTCAAGGCCATGAACGTCTTACTGGGCAACAGGTTTCAGGCTTATCTCGCAGATTTCGGCTTAGCGAGAATCGTTAATGAAAAAGACGACCCTCATCATCATCATTCTGATCCTAAACCACTTCATAAAACATATCTGGCTGGTTCTTACGGATACATGGCCCCAGGTATAGTATACTATATATATATATATATATATATATATATATTGTCATTTCAAACCTGAAAAGCTTGTTTACAGAATCTTATGTATTGATGATTTGAATTGTTTTGGTAAATGTGCAGAACATGCATCAAT
>NW_021637307.1:0-40527 GCF_004799145.2 Neltuma alba
TCGATAAGCTGACCGATAAGCTTAATTATCGAACAAATATTCGATAAATTACATCAGGTACGCATTTCTTTTACTTACTTTATCGATAATATGTTCGATAAATGCTTGATCGATAACTTAATCGATTAAAACTGATCTTTGTTCAAGTGTCTTCTTCATAATTATCGAACACGTGATCGATCAAGTGTTGATCGATAACTTAATCGATAATTTCAAGAACTATAACGGTACTGTACTGAATTTCATCCGTCAGTTTTCCGAACCCTAGCTCGAACATTTCCCGTCCCCTGTTCTTCGCAACGGTCGAAAATCACTCCTATCTTAAATTCTTCCACCGTTACACCGATCGAATCGTTCTCTACCACATTCCCAACCTTCACCCACTTCAAACTCACCGTTTATATCTGTCAAAAAACTCGCTCAGCACCTCCGAAATGGCTCGGGTGAAGCAACCGAATGTGGAAAAAGGGAGAAGAAGCACCGGAGAAAACAGCCTCAATCGAGTGACACCACCGCTTCGGGTACTCGAAAGCGATACAGACCGAAGGTGAGAGAGGAATCAACGAAGAAGAGAACTACTCTGAAAATCCGGGAAAGTCGGACCGAAAGAACAACCGGCCTCTCTCAGAAAGTCTCCCCGGTCCAAATCAAAGCTACCGATTGTAACTGAGGAATCGGAGACCGAGTCGGATGATGGAGTCTCAGTTCAGAAAGCTGTGGAATCAGCCTTGAATATCTCTGTCCCCAAGCACCGAGAAAGAAGAAACAGAGGGCAAGTGAAGGAGTCGCTCGGGAAATTCCTTCTGAAGGTATACCCACTGAATTTTCTGAGTTGAGTTATTATCTGGCAATCTCGATATTGAGGTTAATATAACAAAGTATAAGGCCGATTTTGCCAATAGAAAATTCTGTCCTGTGGTATCTGTTGATTTAGAGGGTCTGAGGAAAAATAAACAGATTGAGCTTGATTTAAGTGACCCACTGCAGCATTATTCAAATTGGTTAATTATTGGTGGTGAATACTGTCCCGAAGTGGTTAAAAGATTCTACTGTAATATGGAATCAGTAGAAAAATATGATGATAAAGACAATCTCATAGAAAATTGTCTGAAAGTTACACTGAGAGGCAGAGCTTTTGAAATAACCAGTGCCAAAATAAATGAGTTGCTAGGAACTCAAGATTTTGTGCGAGGTGGTGACATGAATGAGGTAAAGGCTTACAGAATCTTAATGCAGAACAGTGATTATCCCGGTGAGCTGAATTTCCCACCTAAGCAGATGTGTGACTTCTATAGGATCATCCATTACATCTATTCTAGATGCATGGTAAACAAATCCGGTAGCTTCTCACATCTCACTCAGGATGATTATCTTCTACTAGCCCGGATTATTAGTGGGGAAAAGATTAATATTGGGGATCTTATTTACTCCGAGATGAAGGACTTTGTTCTTAATAAGTCCAGATCAACCCCAATCCCCTATCCTCAGTTGGCCACTTATTTCCTTCAGGCACATAACATTGCTCCATTTGAGCCTGGGGAACTCAAGACCAAGGTTCCTAGTTTTGGCCTCACTCAGCTCCACAAAATGAGGATCTCTGTTCCCTTTACACCATCACAGAAAGTATCTCAGAAGGATAAGGGAAAGCAACCAGTTGCTAGTGCCTCTCGGACCCAGGATGAAGCCGAATCCACTGCTGCTCCATCTCATACCCCTGGTCCATCTTTTATGGAGAGGTCCCTCAGGGAAATGTTTCAGGCTGAGCTTCGTGCATTTGAGACCAGAGTCTACACTACTGCCAGAGACTATGGGGAAGTTTCTGACCGGAAGTTTGATGGCATCTCTAAGATTCTGGATCTTCACCAACAAGCCATGGTAGTTTTGGAAAAGGAAGTCACTGAGAGGTTTAATTCAGTGGACAAGGAACTCCAAGAGCTTAAAGGCTTAGTTACCTCTCTCTGCCACCACTTCACTCCACCTAGCACCAGCTTCAGCTATGAGGATCTCCTTTTCCATCCTCCCTCTCCACCACACCCTGAGCCTGCACCTTCTTCCTCTCCTTTACCTACTTCTCCTATTTCCACCACTCCTCCTTCTGTTCCATCTACTTCTACTTCAGTCCCTACTACTCTTGCTCTTATCACTGTACCTCACCCTGTTCCCTCCTTTCATTTTCCATCTATTTCTCCACTTCTTCCCCTTCCTCCTCTCCCTATTTCCCTGACCATTCCCTCGGCTCCTACCCCTTCTGATGCTGACAAAAAGGGGGAGAAGAAAACTGATGATACTTCGTAGATTATATGGCTTTATGAGTTGCTTTTTATGGCTTTTTGGTTCCATGTCATGACGTTATATTATCTCTTTTGTGATTTTCTTTTGTGTATCTGGATAGTGCTTTTATCGATAATATGTTCTTGATATTTATCTGCCTTTTTATGCTTTTTAAGAATATGAAACTGTTTGATGTTCTCTCTGATAAATGACTCTTAACCTGTGTTTTGTCATCATCAAAAAGGGGGAGAATGTTAGGATTATAGTTTTGATGATAACAAGTCAGAATATCAGGGTTAAGTATTTTGATCGATCAACTAATCGAACAATCAGTTATCGCTAAGATTTCAGATAAATGATCAAGTGTAAATCAGGTCTATAGTAGTCTTTTTGATCGAAGAACTATTCGATGAATAGTTTATCGATAAAGGGATCGATAATCGCTAGTGTAAAAATCACATAAGAGTATGGAAATTATCGATAAGCTGATCGATAATATCAGGTAAGCAATCGAGTTACTGATAAGAAACCGAGTGCATTTATCGATCAAGTTATCGATAAATCAGTCATCAATAACGACTTCGATAAAAGGTAACACTCTCTACTTGTTCTGCACATTAGTTCAGTTACAAATTTATCGATCATATTTTCGATCATTTGTTTATCGATTACGTACTCGAACTTTATGCTCTAACTCTCTGAATGCAGGAGATCAAATTCACTGATAGATCGATAATTTTATTGATCACAAAATTTTCGATTACATGATCGATAATCAATGTTCTTTTTAACTCTTACTCAGTTTTGCTACAGCTAAATTATCGATAACATTATCGATAATTTTAACTTGTTTGCTTAAATAAGTTTTTCACATAACGTGTTCGATAAAGAGTCTGAGAATTGACATATTAGCATTAAGTTATGATGAACTAATTTTCGATCAAGTTATCGATCACTGGATTTTCGATAAAATGATCGATCATTCAATTCCCGAACTTCATGTTTTCACAAAACGTGATCGATAATCATTTTCCTTACCTTACAGGATCAAACTTCTTTCTTCACTATTATCGATCACTTGTTCGAATAGTTAATGATCGATAAGCTGTTCGATCATTTCAAATAGCATGTGTCTTCCTTGATTATTTACATAACCATGTTTTATCGATAATATTATCTATCATATATTTATCGATAAGCTGTTCGATCATTTCAAATAGCATGTGTCTTCCTTTGATTATTTACATAACCATGTTTTATCGATAATATTATCTATCATATATTTATCGATAAGATGTTCGATCATCAATGACTGAAGCTTCATTTTAATAACATCTAAATTATCGATAATCTGTTCGGTCAATTATATGATCGATCACTTGTTCGATCATGCAATGATTTCCTCTTTCTATGAAAATTCTTGGAGCCGATGATCCAACACTTGATCGATAACTTTAGTGATCTATTTCGAAAAGTCTTCATTCCGTTTATCGATAACTTGATCTATCATCAAGTAATCGATCATCTTTTCGATCAAACCAAACCGGAATGACACTCTGTTCTTGTTACTGATAAATGATCTCGTCACAAATCTTGAATGATAAATTAGCCTTCCTTCTGTATTCAAGGTTAAAGCACTCACCACAAAATTCTCACTTGTTCTAAGTTTGAAATATGCAGATTAATGAAAACGAGTGCAACGGCTCTTCAATGGGATTACGTAGACTGCGACCTACAGTGTCAGAAACTCAGACGCATTAATGGCGGAGCTGTTAAAACCAGTGAAACACGCAAACGAAGTCACAACGGCTAGAAGCCTTCCGTCTAACGGCTATTTAACGATATCAACTATAAAAGGCGCGAAGAGGCATTAATGAAGAGAATTGAATACCGGAGCTACCATCTGCTATTATTTAGTTACGCATTCAATACTCTGTTTTTCACTTTACTACTGAGCATCAGTGTTTATCATTGAATTCACTCTGTAAGAGAGCCATTCACTACTTTCATTAAAAACTTGAGAGACACTCAAGAGTGTGGACTCTTGAGAGGGGTTGTATCCTTACGGGAGTAAGGGGGAGTGATTGAGCGATTCAATTACTGTACCGAGGCACCAAGAGCCCTGTCGATCTTGGAAGATAGTGAAATACTCAGAGGTGTTCTGGGGACTGGAAGTAGGTCACGTGGTTGAGACCGAACCAGTATAAATCTTGTGTCTCTTCTCTGCGGTTAAATTTCTCCTTACTCTGACTCTCTGTTTCATTCAATACTTGCACGCATTTAATTCTTAAATTTTTGTAACTCACCCAATTCACCCCCCTCTTGGGTGAGATTGTTTCTAACAGAGGGGGGTGTATTAAATGAAAGAGGAATGTTGAGGGGGAGTGTTAAATGGGTTGGAAAAAATTAGAAGGTAATAAATGAAAGAAGAAATTGGATGGAAGAAAAAGAGGGGGAAGGTACGGATGGAAGTAAAAAGTGGGAGATGAGCAGTGGAAAAATGAAACATGGGGTATTATATATATCATTCCCCCGGTGATCTCCTTCAAGCAAGAGCAAGAGAGTGCGGAAGAGGAAGAGAGCAAAAGAAAAGAGAAGAGAGAGAGAAGCATAGAGAAAAAGAGAGAGAGAGAGCCGAGTTGCAGAGTAACTGACGGTTTTGGAAATCATTTAGGTACACAAAACTACTTCTTGTTATCATATTTTCTTTATGAATATTTCCTATATATTTAGAACTTTATATTATTAGTATCATTATAATGTTTAGAGAAAATTTTACTGTTTGGGTATAGAGTAAATATAGAGTTTTGACAATATATGACTGTAGAAATTTAAAGATCCACTATTAAGGAATTTTAACTGGTTTATTTTTGTTGAATGATTATTTTGAGAATTTTAAACTAAGATTTTAGTTGAAAAATTTGTTATTTAGACTTGTAATATGTTTTCACCGATTAAATTTGAGTTAAATCATTTATTTGAGTTATTTAATATATTATTGAGGTTTTAATCAGTTTAAATATTGAATAAGTTAAAGATATATTTTTGAAATAATTTGTGAAGGCTTGAAAAATTATAAATTGAGAATTTTGTGAAATTAGATAAAACTACAGTTTGTTTATAATTTAAAAAGAAATTGTTTGGTTTGAGGAAAAATTTTAAATGAGATTATAATAAATAATTGAGAATTTTAATATAAAATATTTAGATTTTGGGTAATAAAAATATATATATACTTTTGTTAAATTTAAATAGCCTTATATGTAAATTATTTTTCAAAATAATATCTATTATAAATGCCTAGATTTGCGAGAGTTAATATATTTATGTAATTTTGGTTTAGAGGGTAGTCTTAGAATTTTAGAGTAGCTTTGGAGTAGTTCTGAGTTTATATTAATAAATATTTATGTGTAATTTTGTAGACCCTTGAGATTTTGAAGTAATCCTTGTGTGAATATTTGTAAGCTAAAGAATACCAGGTAACTTTGAAAATTCTTTCTTGTACACGTGAATTGTGTATGATTATATTGTGGATTTACTAATTATTATATTCCTGAAATATAATATTATGATTTTTGTAAAACAAATGTTTTGGTATGTTACATGATTTTATTAAGATATGTTGCTAGTAATTATGATCAATATTTAAATATATTAATAGCTATGAAATTATCATGAATTGCTATTAAATGGTATATAAGTTTTATTGCTATCTTATTTTTAATATATTTGAGGAAGTATTTATGATGTAACATTGTTGGCATCTGACATGCATTGTTGGGCTAAGGATAGAAGGAGATTGCATGGATATAAAATTACCACGTGGTATGCCATCACTCGGTGCACAGTGGATGGCACTTGTCAGGGCCCCTTCTTCCATGTTTTCCTTTGGCCGGGAATTCATTGGAGCTGTGGGACATGTGACACCTCCCTATTCACAAAGGAGGGGAGCCATAGTCCGAGCTTGAGCTCTATATCTTTGGCCGGATATATCTCTTGTATTGGTGAGCTTGGAATAATTCAGTAAAATGGATTAGTTCCTATCGGACTATGTATTAGCCTATGGCTCCAGTCAGCGGTATAAGGGTGGACGGTGATATAAGGGAGGCAGCATATGGCATTATTTTTGGATATATTGGAAAAATGATATTGGTATATTGTTGAAAAAAAAATGAAATTGAATTGAATGTCTCAAATCCGTGATTTTTGATATATTTATATACATACATATAAACAGATTTTTGGTTTATCATATATGATTTGCTTGTATAGGTTAGAATTTCAGTAGTACTGAGACGTTTGATCTCACCCCTATATTAACAATTTTCAGGCGAAGGATCTAGTAGGAATCAAGGGAAGGCACCAACGGAGTGAGCCGTGAAGGCTTTAGTGCTCCTCAAGCACATGCTATGTTATATTTTTATTTGCCATGACTATAAGACTTTAATAGTTTATGTTGTTAAGTTATGTTTGAAATGTTTTGAAATTTTAACTTAATTGCAGTATTAAAAATATGTATGAACTTTTAAATTAAATATTTTATTGCGTATATTGATATAATTATGTGAGGTGTTACACAGTATCTGGCACCCGTAGGTAACTGACTAATTCAAGGGGTGAGGGCTCGAAATCGAGACGGGGTAGGTGGGTGCGCACTTTGGCAACCCTTTACTTAACCATCCGGCCAAGTGAGTTTCCTCACACATTCCCTTCCTTTTGTTCTGTAGAGTTTCAACTTTTACATATCATTTTGGAAAGTTAAATGACTTCTTTTCATCAAACTCTTTTTATAAAAGGTTTTTTTTACTCATAAATCTATCTAAAGATAGTAACTTTATGCTGTTTAGAAAAAAACTTTAGATTTAGAGTTTAGAGCAAGTGTTAAGCTTTGATGATAGATGAGCATAGTATTGTAGAATTATTTTAGTAGATCATTTCTATCAGTTTATTTTTATTCATTATTAACCTAATATTTTTAAATAAATTATTTTAGTTAAACATATATTTATTTGTGAAAAATATGATATTTCTACTATGAAACTTTTGATTAAATTATTTTCTTAAGTGTATTTGATGTATATTGAATTTCTAATGTTTTATTTTTTAGATTTAAACTTGAGATAGGATTTTTTTTGAATTTTAAATTTCATAATTTCATAATTTAAAAATTTGAGAAAAATATTTATTAAAGTAAATATTTTGAAAGATTTAAATGAAAAATATGGATTGTTAGGATATTATAATTTTGTGCTCAAAGATTTAATTATGGGGTATGAGAGATACAGGGTTTTAGCATAGAATTAGAAACTTTAACTTATATATATATATATATATATATATAAGCTCAAATAATTGATTAAATAGCTTGTGTATTGATATGTAAATATATTGATTGTGTAGATTAAATTATTAGATTGTTGGTTTAAGTACGGGTTAACCTTGTAGTAATCTTTTTCCTAGTGGGTGAGAGGCAACCACTTGTCCACTTGTTATTCATGCTTGTAAGTTGTTTGTAACTGATTTTGAATTATACAGGATTTATGAAATATTATTGAATTATTATATGAGTTATGAAACTATGTTATTATTGAAACTGTCTCGTGGGACTTTCTTTATAAAATATATATTTGTTTACGTTTATGATGATCTCACGTGTTTATAAATTAATTGGGAATTGAAAATTCAAATTGAGCTTGACATGTTGATGATTTATTATGAATATAATATTTTGAGTATTGATACGCGAGGGGTGATGGATGTTGATGATGGAAATTATACCAAAAAGGATATAAGGAGGTAATCATGTACATTTAAAGATATAAGGTGGTAGGGCCATCAGGTGTACACTGATTGGTCATTTGGCCTAATTACTCATTAAAGGGCATTGAAACCCCACTAGTAGACTAGAGGAGGAACCCATAGTCCGGTCTTGTGCTCTATGGATTTTGGTCAGTCCATATCACTTGAACGATGAGCTTGTGTAATTACCAGTCACATGGATAAGAATTTAGCCCATGGGTTCCGTCAGAGGATAAAAGGTGGGTGGATGTAAGGGAGGCGAAAAGATTATTGATTGTACTTTGTTATATACTCTGACAATATGAAATTTGTTTAAATACTAAGGATTTACTATTGTTTCACTTGACACCTTACAAGCGCTTACTTGTATGCTTGATAAATAAAATTGCTGGTTACTGAGGATTTTGTCTCATTCCGTTGATTTAACATTTTTTTAGGTGATAGCTCCCGTTTGGGTTCATTAGGGAGGCCTTTAGTTATTTGCATGTGATTTTTGATATGAGTTGCAGATCCACAAGGATCTTTGACATTAGATGACTTTTTATTTTAGAAAGTTATGAAAGGTATTATTTAGTAATATCATGCTATAGGATTATGGTTGAAAATGACGTTCTGGGTTCATAATGCCCAAAGCCCTATTTATTGTGAATCTTGATTTGCACGTAGTTAATTGAGAAAAGCTCTTTTAACCATGATAGATATATTTATAGATTGGTTTAACTCTTTTCTATCATAGTTAATTTCATCTAATTTAGGATGCTTATATAACCATGATAGTATTTTTAAATGTTTTACAAAGTTTCCTTCCTATCCTGATTAATTTTTCAATATCGATTAATTTAAAAGTGTAATAGTTTCGTTATTACAAAATTTGGCATCAGAGCCTAAGATTATGTGATATGTGATGCATTGCATATAGTGGCAATATATAATATTTGCACATATCCTTCCTTATCTTGTCTTGTTTGTTGTGTCTAAGTATTGACTTCTTGTGGTGGGTTGTATCCTACGTGGGGAGGAGATGGTACGAATTTGATCACGACTGATTGACCCCAGAGACAACCAACCTCGAAATCCACCTAACCAACATCAACAAAACAATGAGGCTTTCTTACAATAGATGATGGGCCTACTGATGACAGTAATGGATGAGAGGTTGAAAAGGTTTGAGGAAGAGGTTCTGAAGAGATGAGAGGACGAGAGACAAATTAATGAGGGCTTAAAAGAGAATGGATTTGAGGATCCAAGTGTGGTAATTTAGAGAAGCCTATCAACTTGACTGGAGGATCAAGGAAGGAGATTTTAGCATAATGTGAGCAACAACCCCATATTGATGAATCCATAAGGCAAGTCATGAAAGATGTGAGTAGACATAAGCCACCCATATTCAATAGAAGCATAGATCCTTTAAAAGCTGAAGCTTAGATTGATAAATTGGAAACTATTTTTAAGATTGTTCCTTATACCACCTATGAGCAGGCATGAGTAGCTATTTTTTTTAGTAGAAGATCATGCTAAGAGATAGTGGAAAAGTGCTGGTGGTCATGACGATTTAGGCATCACTTTTGAAGAATTCAAGGAAAATTTTTGGATTACTACTTTCCCATGGCCTTACAGCAGGAAAAAGAAACATATTTCTTTACTCTTCGTCAAGACAATAAGCATGAGGATGATTATATTGCTGAGTTTATTGATTTATCCAAATATGTCACCTATTTGAAATATGAGGATAACTCTAAATGAATATCATTGCAATTAATAGAAAAGGCCAAACCAAAGTTGAGGCAATAGTTAGCCTTACTTCCTTGCGAGAGTTTTGAGGATACGTGCAATAAGTTGAGAGTGGTTACATGAACAGCTAGGGACATTGAGGAGGCTAAGTGCCGTGATAGTCAAGGTAGGTTTTCTAATTTTAGTAAGCCAATTGGTGGAATTGGAAAGAAGTTTGGTTATGGTTCTAGAATCTCTAGTATGAACAAAGGGCGAAACCAGAGGTGTCTAGATTAGAGGGGCCCACAACAGAGGTCTCAAGCCTCGAAGACCTATGTTAGAGGGAGTTAGAAATTCCATAGAGAGTCGGAGTTATCTACACCCAGTGTTAAAAGGCCTTGTTCGAGATATGGGAGGAGTCATTCAGGGACATGTATAGAGTGCTTTCAATACCAGATGTTGGGGCACATAGCTCATTTTTGCCTAAAAAGCCAACAAAAACCTCAGAGCAGTCGTTCTACTCTTCCAGGTCGAGTGTATGCTATGACACAGGAGGAGTTTGGTGCATCTCCTAACATGATTCGAGGTATAGTTTCATTCCAAGGACACAATTCCTATTTTATTTGACTCTGGTACTACGCATTCTTTCCTATCTGTTGGATGTATTAAGAAGTTTGCTTGTCATATGATTGACTTGTCTTATAATTTGAGAGTTTCTACACCTACTGGGACTACAACCATGACTGCTTAAGCATGCTTAAATAGTACCCTTTGATTTGAGAATCGTGATTTTATAATTGATTTGTTTTGTTTATCGCTTAAAAGCACTGATGTGATTATTAGCATGAATTGGTTATTAGCTAATGATGTCATCCTCTTGTGAGTTTTTCTCTTTGTACTATGTCTGTTGAGGCTATTATGAGTCCTATGCTATTGTTGGCTACTCAAGTAAACAAGTGTGTTTGAGGAGGTTGCCAGACATATGCGGTGTTCTTCTCTGCTATTGTGGATAAGGAAGTTAACATTGATCAAATTGAAGTAGTAAAAGTATTTCCAAAGGTATTTCCAGAGGAGCTGTTCGAGTTAACCCTAGAGAGAGAGGTTGAACTCTCTATTGATCTAGTACCTAGCACAGCTCCCGTTTCAAAAGCACCCTATCGAATGTCTCCTTCAGAGCTAGCTGAGTTAAAGAAGCAGATAGAAGAACTACTTGAGAAAGGATTCATTCGACCAAGTGTTTCACTATGGGGTTCACCAGTACTATTTGTGAGGAAGAAGGATGGTGGCTTGCGATTGTGTATTGACTACCGCTAGTTAAATAAAGTAACGATTAAGAATAAGTACCTATTACCACAGATAGATAACCTCTTGGATCAGCTCATTGGATCGTCAGTTTTCTCTAAGATTGACTTGAGATCAAGTGCCATTAGCTTAGGGTTAAAGAAAAGGATATTCCAAAGATTGCTTTCTGCATAAGATATGGTCACTACAAGTACTTGGTCATGCCTTTTGGTTTAACAAATGCCCCTGCCGTCTTCATGGATTATATGAATCAAATCTTTTGGCTTAACTTGGATTAGTTCATAGTAGTTTTCATCAATGTCCTCATCTACTCTAAGAGTAAGGAGGATCATTAGGAGCATCTTTGTATTGCATTACAAAGACTAAAGGACCATTAGTTTTATGCCAAGTTGTTCTAAGTGTGAGTTTTTGTTAAAGAAGTAAAATTTCTTAGTCATGTGGTGTTTGCAGAAGGGGTGGCCGTTGATCCTAGTAAAGTGGATGCTGTATTGAAGTGGGAATCCCTGAAGCATGTGATGGAGGTGAGGAGTTTTGTCGGCTTAGTTGGTTACTACCAAAGATTTATTGAAGGATTCTCTCAAATCGCTATGCCATTGACTAAGTTGACTAAGAAAGATTAATCATTCATTTAGAATGATAAGCGTGAGGTAGCTTTCCAAGAGTTGAAGGCAAGATTAACCACTACTCCAGTACTTACTATTACAGACCCCAATCGTCCCTATACATTATATACAGATGCTTCACTTAAGGGTTTGGGTTTTGTCCTGATGCAAGGAGGCAAAGTGGTAGCTTATGCATCAAGGCAATTAAGGTCTCATGAGGAGAATTACCCCACTCATGACTTGGAATTGGCTACAGTTGTGTTTGCACTAAAGATATGGAGGCATTACTCATATGGGTCTCAGTTTGAGGTTTTCAATGACCATAAGAGTTTGAAGTACTTCGTAGACTAGAAGGAATTGACTAACAGATAATGCAGGAGGATGGAGTTCCTTAAAGATTATGACTTTGAACTTAAATATCACCCAGGTAAAGCTAATGCGGTAGCTGATGCATTGAGTAGGAAGACAGTGCATGTGTTCCATATGAGCTTGGAGGAGCACTACTGTTTGGAGGGTTTGAGAGATCTCCAGGTGGTGCCCAAGACAATAATTACTCTACAATCAATTTTAGGTAATTATGAATTCTTCATAGATTAGAAGGCAGCATAAATGGAAGATGCCCAACTATTGAGTATTTGAGAGGCATTGGAAAATGGAGATGTTCTAGACTATGATATTAGAGAAAAAGGGATTCTGAGATACAAAAAGAGAATTTGTGTCCCTCATGATGATGAGATTAAGGAGACAATTTTAGAAGAGGCTTATTAGAGTAGCTATTCGATGCACCCAAGGATAACCAAAAATGTACAATGATTTGAAGAGAAACTATTGGTGGCCAAAGATGAAGAGAGATGTGATAGAATTTGTGATGAAGTGTTTGACTTGTCAAAAATTAAGATCAAGCATCAAAGGCCTCTAGGACTGCTTCAGAATTTAGATATTCATCAATGGAAGTGGGATAGCATTTCATGGATTTCATCATTGGTTTGCCAAGGACCCTAGCTAGTTATGATGCAATTTAGGTGATTATTGATAGATTGATCAAGTCAGCGCATTTCTTACCTATTAGAGCCACATACCATTTGGAGCGACTGACACAATTGTACATTGATAAGATAATTTGACTACATGGAGTGTCAGAGTCAATCATATTTGATCGAGATTTGTAGTTTACAATAAACTTTTAGAGGTCATTGTGAAAAGCCATGGGCACTAAGTTGAAGTACGGTACTGCTTATCACCATCAAATAGATGGACAAACCGATAGGATGATTCAAAGTCTTGAGGATATGCTAAGAGCTTATACTATTGAGTTTAAGGGTAGTTAGGACAGTTACTTATCATTAGTAGAATTTGCCTACAACAATAGCTACTACAATAGCATCTAGGTGGGTTCTTATGAAGCCTTATTTGGGAGAAAGTGCTGATCTCCACTTTGTTGGACAGAATTGAGTGAGAGAACTATCATTGGTCCCGACTTAGTGGACATCACTACCAAGAAGATTGATCTGATTAAACAAAAGTTATTGACAGCTTAAAGTCATCAGAAGAGTTATGCAGATCGTCATCGGAGACCTTTAGAATTCAATATAGGTGATCATGTGTTTTTGAAAGTTTCTCCACTCACAGGTATTGGAAGATCTATCAAAGCCAAAAAGTTGATGCCGAGGTTCATAGGCCGATATGAGATCTTGGAGAGAATTGGGCTTGTTGCTTGGCGTATTGCTTTGCCACCACACCTATCCAACATTCATGATGTGTTTCATGTGTCACAACTAAAGAAGTATCATCCAGATTCATCTCACATAATCAAGCTTGAAGAAGTTGAGTTACATGAGAACTTGACTTACAAGGTAGAACTAGAGCAGATTTTGGACGTAAAGGACAAGCAACTACAAAACAAGACTATTCGGCTTGTAAAGGTCTTTTGGAAAGGAATGACTCCTAGTGATGATACCTAGGAAACTGAAGTACAGATGCGATGCGAGTACTCAAACTTGTTTCCTTGGTAAGTGTTTTTCTTTGGTTGTTGTATGTGTTTGTTTTAATTTTGGAGACAAAATTCCTTTTAAGTGGTGAGAGTTATAATATCCCAATTTTTATTCATAGTATTTAAATAACATTAGAAGGAGATTAATGTTTAATAAATGAGATTTATTTTCTAATTAATTAAGTAAAGAAAATTTACTTGAAATAGGATTGATGAGAATAAAAGAAATTAAAAGTAATAAAATTACTAAATAATAATAATAAAACGGATTTAAAAAAGGAAGAAAATGCAAGGAAAAATAAAAAGGGGTCTAACTATAATTTTATCTCATTTTAAGATGGGGTTCTTAACTGGAATTTACTGTAAAAGCTATATTTGAACCGGTAGTGAAAGACATAGCTTTTCATTGTATTTTTTTTCTCCTTTCCTGCGACACCGTTTCCTTGCATTTTTTTTTTCAATAGAGTTTTAATTTTTATGGATCATTTTGGTAAGTCAAATGACTTCTTTTCATCAAACTCTTTTCATGAAAGTTTTTATACTCATGTAAATCTATCTAAAGATAGTAACTTTATGCTGTTTAGAGAAAATTTTTGAATTTAAAGTTTGGGGCAAGTGTGTTTTGATGATAGATGAGCACAATATTGTAGAACTATTTTAGTAGATCATTTCTATTAGTTTAGTTTTATTTATTGATTGACCTAATATTTTTAAATGAATTATTTTAGTTAAACAGATATTTATTTATGGACCATATGATAGTTCTACAATGGAACTTTTGATTAAATTATTTACTTAAGTGTATTTGATGTATATTGAATTTCTAATGGTTTTATTTTTGAGATTTAAACTTGAGATAGGATTTTTATTGAATTTTAAATATGACAATTTCCTATTTTAAAAATTTGAGAAAAATCTTTATTAAAGTAAATATTTTGAAAGATTTAAATGAAAAATATGCATTGTTAGGATATTATAGTTTTGTGCTAAAAGATTTAATTATGGGGTATGAGAGATATGGGCTTTTAGCATAGAATTAGAAATTTTAACTTATATAAATATATATTAGCTCAAGTAATTGATTAAATAGCTTATGCATTGATATGTAAATATATTGATTGTGTAGATTAAATTATTGGATTGTTGGTTTGAGCACAGAGTTAACCTTAAGAAAATCCTTTTCCTAGTGGGCAAGAAGTAACACTTTCCACTTGTTATTCATGCTTGTAGATTGTTTGTGATTGATTTTGAATTATATGGGATTTATGAAATATTATTGAATTATTATATGAGTTATGAAACTATGTTGTTATCAAAATTGTCTTATGGGACTTCCTTTATAAAATATATATTTGTTTATGGATATGATGATCGCACGTGTTTATAAATTAATTGGGAATTGAAAATTCGAATTGAGTTTGACATGTTGATGATGGGAATTATACCAAAGAGGATATAAGGGGGTGAATCATGTACATTTAAGGATATAAGGTGGTAGGGCCATCAAGTGTGCACTGATTGGTCCTTTGGCCTAATTATTCATTAAAGGGCATTGAAACCCTACTAGTAGACTAGAGGAGGAACCTATGATCTGGTCTTGTGCTCTATGGATTTTAGCTGGTCCATATCACTTGAACGGTGAGCTTGTCTAATTACCAATCATATAAATGAGAATTTAGCCCATGGGTTCCGTCAGAGGATATAAGGTGGGTGGATATAAGGGAGGTGAGAGGATTATTGATTTTACTTTGTTATATGCTTTGACAATATGAAATTTGTTTGAATACTATGAATTTACTATTATCTCACTTGACACCTCATGAACACTTTTGTATGCTTGATAAGTAGGATTGTTGGTTATTGAGGATTTTGTCTCACCCCTTTGATTTAACACTTTTTCAGGTGATAGTCCCATTCGGGTTCATCAGGGAAGGCTCCAGAAGTTTGAGCTACTACTGCAAAATTATAGTGCTTCCACCCTTTTGATTATATTGTCATAATAGGGCACATTCTACATACTCTGATCTGTTTTGAGACTCATTAATTTGACTGTGTACTCTTGATAACTTTTACTAAATTGCATGCTGGTAGAAAGCCGAAAGCCTCTAGGTATTTACACGTGATTTTTTATATGAGTTGTGGATCCACAATGATCTTTAACACTTGATGACTTTTGATTTTAGAAAGTTATAAAGGTATTATTCAGTAATATCATCTTATGACATTATGGTTGAAAATGACATTCTAGGTTCATAATGCCTAAAGCCCTATTCATTGGGAATCTTGATTTGCATGCAGTTAATTTAGAAAAGCTCTTTTAACCATGATAGACATATTTATGGATTGGTTTAACTCTTTTTTATCATGGTTAATTTTATGTGATTTAGGATGCTTATATAACATGATAGTATTTTTAAATGTTTTACAAAGTTTCTTTCTTATCATGATTAACTTTTCAATATTGATTAATTTAAAAGTATAGTAGTTTCGTTATTACATATTGTATTGTCATCTTCACATTAGTTATTTATTTAACCTCCATGAAAAGCTTTTTTTAAATTTCTTTTAACACTATTGCAGAAAATAACTTTAGCACCAATTAAAAAGAGAGTTTCACGATAGTTTTTGAGGTGAAGTGGATATTATTGATGTTAAAAGAGAAGCATTTCAAAGATTAAATAATTCATTTCAATTTTCTATACAACCTCCTTGAAATACCAAATCAATTACAAACCAATTTCAGCCAGCACAGAAGAATGCAAAATCATTTTAAGGCTTAAACTCAAATCTAATACTAACATAACTAATGTTCCCAATCCTTAATCAATCAACTACATCTAATAATCAACAACTTAATCAATCAATATTTCAACTAAACCTAATAAATAATGAAAGGTGAATTAATCATTCACATTTTCAAAATTCTTAAGCAATATTGCTGACAAAGTATCTTTTATTGAGTTGATTTCTTCGAAATCATATGACACAGTATCTCGAAATGCCTGTAAATTAAAAATAACAAAGTCATTAGTCAACTGGATCAAAAATATGAAAAAAGAAGAAGAATTACAATGTAACTTATATTTACCTCTCCTAACTTCTTAGTAACCATTGTCTTAATGATGTCATTCATATAAGGGATCACATAATATCCATATTTAACACTTTCGGTTTGAATACGGTACTAATAAAATAAAAAAGTAAATATAAGTTATTTATATTTACTAAGGACTTTTCACAGTGTTTATTTCTATAAAACCACTATGAAAAGTTAATCCGTGAAATATTTTTCTTTTAACATTGATAGTATTCACTTCACCTTAAAAACCATCATAAACGCTCTTTTTAACTAGCTTAAAGTTGTTTTCTGCAGTAGTTTTTAAAAAAATTAAAATTAAGCTAAAATGTAATATCATAGCTTAGCCTTGGTTGAATTCACAAGGAGCCTTTTTGTGGTTAAAATTTCTTAACTAATCTACTAATTAACAAGTTAACAAATTAAAGATGCAAGCAAATGAACAATTATTTATTTATTTTTGGTTTTATAAATGTAGAATCTTAATCTTTGTATTTTTCAGATTTATCTAAATGAGATAGTGTGAGGTGAATGAGTGATAGAATATCAAATACAAAAAACTGTTCTCCTAGAAACAACCTTTACCTTCCTAGTCCATTTAATATTTAGGATTGGAGTTAAGAAGCTGATGTAAGGATGTTGACCAAAGTAAGCAAATCGTTGTTCGGCCTAAGAGAAAAAGCTCAACAAATCAATTCTTCTACTGATAACCCTGACTGTGCAGTAACTTGGAATATATTGGATTGTGAGGAACATTAATCAACTCGATTAAAATTCATAATGCCAAATGACAAAAGAAACAAAGGAGAAATCTTGAAAGCTTACGAATGATATGCCAATCCTCTAAATTTGAGAAAAGGAAAAGCGTGGAAACTTCTACAACATCTCCTTTAAAGTCATCAAAGCAGAGACAGATTCTTATTTGAGAATCTCTGAAGAAGCCGCAAGACAAGATTCAATAGCTGAAGAAGAACAATCAATTAAGAAGACAAGAAAAATGAGAGAATCAAGGAAAATCAAGAAACAGTTCATCCCACCGAAGAACTTTCTTCAAGAGCCTTCCAGCAAAGGAACGGATCAAGCTAAGTATGATTCACTATATGTTCATCGCTCATTCTGTCCAGTAGTCCATCAGAAAGATTTTCTTGAATTGGATTTTAATGACTACTTTGGACATTATGAAAAATGGTTGAAAGTTAATACTCCCTATAGTCCATTAGTTGTAAGACATTTCTTTTACAACGTGAGTCTAGAACTATCGTGGGAGATGATGGAAAAGTAATTCGAGAAAGACTCAAAACCACTATTGCTAAAGTACTCATGAACTTGTTAAAATAGCTCAATTACTAATGGCCGTTATTTTTTATAGCGAGGCCCATGTTAATTTGATGAAAATATGAAAATACCCCTAACTTCAAATTTGAAAGAATCAAAAAAGTGCAAGGGGCAAAAATACTCATAAACTTTTAGTCAAAGTGTGTCAAACACCATTTTTTTTTCCATAGGTACAAAAGTACACATGACCATGCAAATAAATTAATTCTTTAAGTTTTGGCAGAAAAAATCTGTTAAATTTTATTATACTATTATAATACTAATAATTTTATTGTTAAAACATACGTTTAGTCTTCTAAATTTGCATCAAATTTTCATTTAGTTCTTTAAGTTTATAAAACGTATTCTCAGTACCTTAATGTTCATACTGCAAGTCTCATTAACAAAAAATGTTGATTCAACGAATTTGAATGGTAACTCTATAATTAAAAATTCAAATATTAATCTTTAATTCATATATTTAAAAAAATTGGATGAAGCTGATTTTAACATTAACAACCAATCTTTGAATGTACAAAATTATTATATTAAATGATTAAACCTTAAGCATGTTTTGTTAGCATTTAAAGTCATCGAGTCACTATTTTTCGTTAAGGAGACAAACAATATTAAAATTGAGACAAAAAATACATTTTATAAATCGAGGAGCCTAAATTAAAAATTTATGCAAATTTAGAAGACTAAATGTATGTATTAACCATAAAATTATTAGTATTATAATATTATAATGAAATTTAATAGGTTTTCTTGTTAAAATTGAACTAATTAATTTATTTGTACGGTTATGGGCAGTTTTGCAGCTAAAAAAAACATACGATGTTTGGCGCATTTTTGCTAAAAGTTTGTAAGTATTTTTACACATTTATCTCTTTTTTTGAGTAAGGGGTATTTTTATATTTTCATAAAATGTGGACCTTTCTACAAAAAACAATGGTTCTTAGGCAAATTTAACATCTGTGTCAATTTTGCCATGTTTTTAGTCAATAGATACTTTCACACTTCCAAAAAGATCGTGGTGATGGGTGCACTTTAGATGAAAGTTCATGAGTATTTTTTTCACCTTCGCCCTAAAAAATGAATTCTTTATATTATTCATCAATAGTATGCTACCCGTTTCTCACGAGATATTTTATTCTATTTTATTTTATTTTAGTGACAACGAGATATTTTATTTGACTTGTCTCAGATATGCTCTTTAATTTCAAGGACTTCATTTTATCATTACAAACAAAAGCTACCCGATTCAATGTTAAGATGCTAAGACAAATTCCAAGCTGCCGCCTGATTTGAAGATAAACTCAACGTCGCACGGTTTTCTTTTCTTTTCTGTTTCCTTTTGCATTTTTTCTAAGGAGAACAATCAGATGAATTTTCTTAAAGTCATGCTGGTCAAAAATCGTTTTTTTCTTAAAGTCGAATTCTTCAATCACGCGTTCTATTCTTAAAATATTATTATTCACAAATAAAGAATAAGACCACAACATAGGGTTGGAGAACTTGGCAATTAATATAACAGCTTTTAATTCTTTTGAGCCAGCAGTTAATTCATAACCGGAGGGAATAAATCTTTCCATGAAGTCGAATCAAATCGAAACACATCGTGACATGGACATGAAAAACAGCTTATGTCCTAACATTTAGGAGCTTGTGAAAAATATTAAAACACAGGCAGTATCAAAATAACCTGCTTCTTTGTAGTTTGAATTATTGTAAAGATTCTATCTCAGTTCGAAACAGTGAAGCAAATTGATGCATCACTTGATTCTTCAGTACCAGTCCCACTTCAACCCCTCCATTTCCGTCCTTACTCTCTGCCATCGCCATTGTCGTACCTCGATCCACAGAAGTTATCTCCACTTTCTCAGGCCTTCCCCACCCAAAGTCCGCCTGATAAACCCCGAATCGGGTCGACCCGGCTACTCCTATAACGGCAAGTTGGTTCTCTTCAGTTAGCAAATCAGAAAACTTAGAAAACAACGTCTCTGCTCCATCAAGCGCTCCTTTCTCTTTCTGTATTTTCCTTATCTTTCTGTGTATCTTCTTAGCAGCGATGACAACCCCATCTTCTGTCAAGTCTTCTGGTTGTGTTTCTATCATATGAGACATCACACAATTGCCGAAGTAGTTTTCAGAGATTGGAGGATCTAACCTGGTTCTGCAATCCACTACGAAACCCAGGAACACTTTAGTTTTCTTTTGTTCGGTCCTTTCCTTGGCTTTTGCGAAGCAGATCCATACGTAAGCAGCTGTAAGCACAAAGGTTGATAAAGTTTGAGGCTTTGAAAATGACGAATCTTCTCCTTCATCTTTCTCCTTGTGATTTTCCCATTTCTGCAATACCCTTCCCTTTATCTTGTCTAAATCTCCACGCTTGAGCTCGAACGTGGCTCGAGCTGAGTCTTCCACTTTCGGAGAGAACATGTCGGACAAAATCTTCAAGCTTGGCTTCTTCTGAGTTGGATCTAAACCTGACCACCCTTTGATGTATGCACCTTCAATGCCACATGGATCGACTATAACTTCCCTGTCTAAGGATGGTTGTAGTTCTTGACGAAGCAAACCAGAAGATTCGTTCTCTGCTTCTGTTCGACAGAGATAAGCCCAGGCCTTCATGAACATAGACGATGATTTCCCATCTGAACAAGCATGGTGTACGCTGATTCCTATGCAAAATCCATCGTTGGAAACAGAGTGATTTGCAGAGAAATAGCCGAAGCAAATGTATCAGAAGAATCCAACATGGGAACAAAAGCACGAGATTGCGAGGCGTCACGAGGGGATTTGTTTAAGACATGGTTGAAATCAGAATCAGAAACAGCTATGGTGAGAGAGACGGCATCTCCGGGAGTGTATTGAACGATGGGTTTGGGCGAGTCGGAGGGCCAAACGATGCTACCGGAGAGAGGAAGAAAGTGTTGCAGAGTGAGAGAGAGGGAGCGTTTGAGCTTTGGAACGATGGAATCGAAGAAGGAAGAAGGGTTTAAGTGAGGAACCGAGAAGAAGAAGAGACGCTCGACAGGATGAAATCTGAGCCAAAGCAAGTCGAAGAAGGTGAGAGAGAAAGAGGATTTTGGTGAAGATGGTGGCGGAGCTATTCTACAGAGCTCGTGTATTTTCAGAGAGCTATTAGGATTTTGAGACGCCATGGACGAGAATGAAGCTTGGTATGGCTCTATCCGAATAAAGTTTCTTATCTGCCTGCCAGCAGGAGGCTGCGAAACCGCCTTTGGAGCTTGGACTTATGAAGTGCGAGCCGCGATGTAGTTTTGATTATTTAGCTTTTAATTAGCATAATACTCCTGCGCTCCTATACATAAATTTTACTTTTGGACAGGGATTTGCATAAATTTTATTTTTTAATTTGTCTGAATATTTATTAATTTTTTTATTTTGTCATCAATTGACGATGTCTATATTTAGTACTCCATCTCTTTCATTAATACTCCCCCCGTTCCTTATTATAAGAGACATTTGATGCTTATAGCATGTTTCCATATATAAAGACACTTAAAAATTGTCTCTAGTTTTTGTATTGATTTCCTATTTTACCCCTATTTATTTTGTCTCCAACACATATTCTCTCTCCCTCTCACTTCTCTTTCTTTAATAATTTAATTGTTCTCTCTCATACTCTCTCTCCTTATTAATAGGGGCATTGTTGGAAAAAACATTATACTTTTTACACATTAATTATCCTCAACTAATTTTAACTGTTTTTTTTATCAACGTAATTTAGTTATTTGTCTCTTATAATAAGGAACGGAGGGAGTATTATTCTTATATATTCTCTTTTATTATTATTTTTATTTATTGCTTTTCTTATTTATTCTCTTAATAAATAAGGATAAATTTGAAAAGAAAATTACACTTTGAACTATTTATTATTTGAGTTATTTTTAACTGTTAGTTTGTTAAACATAATTAGTTATTTAAAGCTTTTATATAGAACATATGGAAGTAAAATAATTTTTTATATTTATTTATTTAAATTTTTTTATTTTGAAATTAAAAAAAAAACTATGTTTTTGTCATCAATTCTTAATTTCTTAGAAAACGCTCCTTTCGTTCTCTTTGATAAGAGAGAATTTTAGGTATGATTTACTCCTATTACAAGAGACTCCGACATATTTAAAAGTTGCCTAATTTTCTTATCCACTTTATTAAAGTTTCTAATTAATATTACGGAGAGCTAGTGTTTGTCGGACATTTTGATTTGACAACACTGCTTTACATCCGAGTTTAATTTGGAGTTCAGTCAATTATTTAAGAGTATCCCTTGACTAAAAAGTCTACAAAATAAATCATCTTTAACTGTCAGATTTTCTTCTACAAAATCAGTATCTTGTTTAATTTTACCTTAAAAAATTTTACATAGGAACTGTTGGTATTTGAAATTTTTTATATCCATATTAGCCTGAAGTATTAAAAAGGATCGATAAAGCCCCTTAGAAATGCGAATGATCAATATGAATTTTTCAACCATTAACGTTAATATTTTTAATGGTTAAGGTGACTTTATTTTTTTTAGAATTTTCAAAACGATATTAATTCTTAAACTTCAGAATACTTACAATTCTTATATGACAAAATCGAATCTTAATCCTTCAAAAAATAAAACTTGCAATTCCTTACGTAGGTCCTCTCGCGCTAAAGCAGGCAAAAGCCGAAATTGCATTCTTCTTCCTTGCCTATGGGCCCCATCATATCGCTATAAAAGAGATACATTCATTTTGTATTTATTATTTTATTATTTTTATTATTAATTTGTAATTTGAATTAAATTAAATTAATATTTAAATATTTATTCAATTTAATGTTTAAAATTTTAATTCATTTATTTTCTTCATTGTATCTTTTTTCCAACATTAACATTAACAACAGTATATCAAATAAATAATACGATTGTGAAATAAATGGATCCATTTATTACTTTATCAAATAGGCAGGTTCGTTGGATTTTCTAGGACAATAAAAAAAGAAAAAAATTTTTAATGAAAACTTTAGAAAATACTATTTTTGAATTTTTAATTAAAAAAATCTTTTCTTTATAATTATTTCTTTGCCCTGCTCGACAGCGCACGTTGTACCAACTGCTCTTTCCCAACCCCGCTAGACACCATACAGACCCAACATCTGCGTGTTTCAGTTTCTCACAAAAAGCTCAACACCCTATTACCAAAACAAAAAAAGGCACCACACCCTTGGGATATCTTCCAACCGGCTGGCTTGTGTCGGCGGGGCTTGCCCATGAGAAAGAAACACCTGCGAATTGAAGTTTCTTTTTCCAGTCCAAAGCCAACCAAGCTCGCACTACAATAAAATACTACTTCCAGTATTTAATATGAGACTTATTTGATTTTTATTTTGATCCTAAATATAAAACTCTAATTCACTTTATCTCTCATATTTATGCATTTTTTTTCACTGTAGTTCTTCTAACTATGATAGTTCTAACCAATACACTTGATTAACAAAGATATTTTAAGAAAGACAATACCCATTTATTACAAATAATTAACTTAACTTCTTTTCTTAATCTCTTTAAATCAGTCAACTAACTCTTATAATTAGGATCGGGGTTAGTATGTTATTTTCATCTTTTTTAAGGTCTTTTTTTATCTGTTTTATGGGAGATGTTGATAGAAGAGATGTAGATAGTAATTATATATTCGTCTATTTTAAAACAGACAAATATTGACATCCATATATTTATTTGTTATGGAGCAGACGAATATGGGCAATAACAGGTAAATATGCATGCCTATTTTTGTCTGGTTTGACCAAAATAGATGAATAGTTGGTATGCATATTCGTTCGTTCTAGGTACAAAAGACGAATATGCATAGCTATATTCATTTGTTTAGACCAAAACAGACAAACATATATATTTTTAAAAAATGTAGAAATTTGCATATTGCTAGTTTTTATTCAACTTGCAATTATAAAATCATACATACAATAGAACTAAAACAGGTTATAGCAAATAATAACAGCAATTTAACACAACCAAATCATTTTTTTTCAATATAAATAGAATCCACACAATCCACAATTTTAAAAGTAAAAACACATAAAACAAATAACATCTTAATTAATTAACTTAGTTAAGCAAAAAGAATTAAACACCATAAGTTAATTATATAACAGAAGAAAATTTTAAAACCAAAAAAAATCTAATGACATCCTAACTTGGTTAAGCAAAAAGCACTAAGGGTGTGTTTGGATGAAACCAAACCGTAGTTTAGAAAGTGATTCTGGAGAATAGATTATGGGGAAAATAGATTCTGTGAAGAATAGATTTTGTAAAAAAGTGATTCTGAGAAGTGAGAGTGTTTGGATAGTTGTTATCAGAAGCACTTTTATATATACAAATTACTAAAAAAAAGATATAAGTTAATATGATAATTACAGAAAAAATAGATTTTATGATATATTTTAATTTGAAGGAATAAAATTGTTAATAATATGTTTTTTACCAATATAATTAATAATACATAAGATAATATAATTAATAAATAATTAATGTGTATATATATTTATAAAATATAAGATTAAATATATTTATAAAAAAATATGTTTATTAAAAAAATAACAAAATACATATCATATAGGCCCTCACACTCTCCCTTTTTTCTCCAAAAGCAAAAAAATTTTGCTTTTTCCAAAACAATGGTTTTGGAGTCAAAACCATGGTTTTGGTTTTTGGAGGGGGTGTTTGGGTGATTTATTCCCCAAACCATGGTTTGAGGTGTCACCCAAACACACCCTTAGTGCTCTCTTAGACATTTTCACGAATATCAAAAAATCAATTTCAAGCTTACTTGTAATATTAATTAGGATGATTACAACATTTAACTCAACCTTTCCAATATAATTTGAAGCACACTTCTCTTAACACTATCTACCTACAAAGTAATAAAAATAAAGTTATACACACACACACGCACACACACATATATGTTTAAATAGCATTTAAAGCTTTCTAAAATTCAAAGTGAAGATTAAACATTAAAAATACTTAATTAACTATTATATTCCAGTCAAATTGCTCTCTTAGACATTTTCACGAATATCTTATGTGCATTAAGGTTTAAACAGGTTTAGCAAGTTTTTTAATCATCAAAATGTTAACCCAATCAATTTTGAATAATTCCTAAGTGCAATTCTTATCAACAATCAATTGAAATAGAAAACATACACACCCACAAATAATTACATTAATTCCTTTCAACATCCAAAAACTCATATAATATAAAAGACACACACACACCCATTCCACTTGCCTTGCATTGTGAACAAGGTTAAGCTGGACGAGAATAGCAACTTTCATGGAAGAAAACATTGCTCTTGCTTGTGGAATGGCATGGATGAAGAATGGGGAAGAGAGGGGGGAGAAGAACGAGGAAGAGAGTGAGAAGAAGATGGCGAGCTACTAGCTAGAGAGGGAGAAGGCAAACTTAGCCACAGGTATTGTTGCTAGAGAGGAGAAGTAGAAATCTAAAGAAGGGAGGGAGGGAGAGAGCTTGCCGCACATAGAGAAGAGAGGAGAAGACATATTTTTAGGATATATTCAAATCTGTGCGCTGCAAAGATGAAATTTAAATTAAAAAAAAAGATGTTATTCATCTATTGTTAAGAAAAACAGACGAGTATGGCAGCTCATACTCATCTGCTCATTATAATAGACAAATACTCGTCTGTTGCAACATAACAGATGAGTATGGGTTCCCATATGGACTCCCATACTCATCTGATTAACAGACGAGTTTGAAGGCTCATATGTTTCTGTTTTTTAAAAGAGATGATAATGGGTGACGAAAATGACCATAGTTGTAGTTGTGTTGTTACTATGAATCATAATGACTCCAAGGTTCTCTGTTCATGTAGGTAGGCGTCTCATTTTAATTTGGCGTCGATGGGAACATCTCCTTATGACCAAGACACTAATACTTTACAACATGTAGCACGGTAGCTTTGCAAGGAAGCGTCCACGACATGGGCTTCATGCTCATATCTTGGGTGCAAAAGCTCCACAAATTAACATCAATCCGGACTTCTAAGTTCATCAGCAGTAACTTAGAGGTCCAACTTGAAGTATTGCAATTGACTGTCTTTTGGTGTTTTTTTTTATCTTCTGGTTGTTGTGTTTTGTTGATAAGTTGCTTTGGCCGGTAGTAGCGTGGTTGGAAGATTGAAGCTACATTGCTTGTCAGGATTTATCACCAACTCTACTCAAGTTTCATGTTTATCTTGCTGCAGTTGTATTTCTCCGGTGATTTGTACCAGCGCTCCTTTCAACTCCCAAAAAAGGCTCATCATCGTAAGACATTGGAAGCAATTAATGCAAGTTCCTTCGTATGATGCAACTTCAAGGCAATATGTGCGTATTGCTAAGTGTCCATGCGTGGAAGAAAAATAGTTAACGCAATGAAAGTCTTGGACTTTCGGCTGTCCTAGATCTACTGGCAAGAATTATGAACTACAAAATATTCGAGCCTACTTTAATTTCTGTGGTATTGCTTGTTTCTTTTCTACTCTCGTTATATTAATTTTTTTTTTAGTTTTTCTTTATTGCTAGTTTGTTCTGCTTTCTTATTTCACTCGTATTAGACAAGCCTTTTCCTTTAGTTAATTTAGGTTTTACTCAAATTAACTGAATGTAATAGGTTGGCTTTTTATTTAATCTTTTTATCTGTGTTTGGATAAATTTGATGTTTTATCAAAAAAAACATAACAATAATGAATCCATTTCTTGTCTGATGCCTCTTGGCTTTCTGGCATTGAATGTGCCTTGTGTGGCACTAGAATCTGCCTCCAGGTCATAGCTTGTAATGCCAAAAAAAAAAAAAAATCCATTTCCTTTTCCTCTCCTATAAATCATGTCTCTTATTTTCAAGTAAGTGGTGGTAGGGGCAGTTTCCTTTCACATTATGCAATGTTTTTAAATGTAAGAAACCCATTTCCAGTGAATTTTGAATTTGACAATATTATAACCCCTTCAATTCCCAATATAAAAGGTGGATAATTAATTTATCAATATTAAAAAATTAGTTAGATTATTTATTTATAATAAACGTATATTGATTTTTTTAGAATACCCTTTTCAATCGTGTGCATTATAACTACTCTTTCATGAAAATTTCTTATTATATGTAATTAATAGAAATATTTTTAAAAAATTGAGAAACAAAATAGATTAAAAACATATATTTAAGATTAAAACAAACTTGTTTTATAAAAAGACAATTTTATTGAACATAAGTAAAATAGTTATATATAAAAAGATCGGCCGGTTACATTTTATCAATTTAAGCAAAACCTAAATGAACCAAAGAAAAAAGCCAACGTAAAAACATTTGAAACATGAGAAAAATAGACAAAACGACAACCAACAAAATAAAAACTAGCAATAGAAAAATATATAAAACTCATAATGTAGAGTGTTAGCAAATGAGACTCGAATAAAAGTGTGAGTTGTATTACTAAGATACCATCATTTATGACATTTCATAGAGTCCCAACAAAGTCCTTAACTAGTCGTATTCAATATAGGACACAGTAATTTATATTCATAATAATTTATATGTTCCCACTTCCCTCAAATCTCTACCAACATTTTATATATGCAACATAATTATGCATAATCAAATAAAATATTTTATATTTTGTATAAAAACGATGAATGACTGTTGTAATATCTTGACTTTGTCTGGGTAATGTCTTTTTTTTTTTTGGACCAGCGTCTGGGTAATGTCTTAACTTTAATTTGTTGAATACAGTTTATATTAAAAAAAAAAAAGATGAATGAAAAATCCCCATCACCCAACCAAATCTCCGTCCCTTTATTTTTATTAGGAAAAATTGCAATAACTTCTCACTCAAAAAAATTAAATAAGTCTCTTAAAATAAGGGACCTCTTTACAAGGAGATTTTATTTTTTTAATTACTAAATTGCCCTTATTTTTTTTAAGTATACAGTGACAACTAAAAGAGCAGTCATGAACAACTTAAGATGTAATGATTGACAACTATCGCAGCAAGTATTAATAACATATTTTCTCAACACATCAGAAAAATATAATGCATGAATTGTTAATAACTATTGTGATAGTTGTCAATTCTTATACTTTAAGTTATTAACAACTGTACTTTTAATTGTTAATGCATATTTAAAAAAAAAAGACAATGGCAATGTGATAATTAAACAAATAAAATCTTTTGTGACGAGATTTCTTGAGACTTCAGAATAATTTGATGATTCTAAAAAACTTTTTTTTTTGTATTTATTTATGCTAGCTGGAACCTTGTTGCAATTTTTCCTCATTATCATCATTATGCTACTCCAATTGTCCGATTGATGTCATCATTACTGTCAGACAAGATCAAGCGGGCTTTCCCCTTAAATAATTTCATATTTTGAAATCGTTAACAATCCGCTGGCTGTTAATGCTACTGAAGACTCCTCTTTTAATACATGACTATTTCAATAATCATTGCTAATTTCGAGAGAAGATAAAATAGTGATCAAACGATGTGTTTTTTACGAGTCAGTGGCTCTTAGATTTTTGGCCCAAAAAAAAAAGTGGCTCTTGGATTATTTCATAGTCACATATAGACAAAAATTTTAGGGTAAAAATAAGTATTCTATTGATTGCTTACTATTCTAGACTTTCGCTGTACAATAGCAACTCTAAAATACACAAGAAGCTGACATCCATACACAGATACAATATAAAAAGAAAAACGGGCTTTACAAATGCTTAAAGAAACATCTAGACACTAATTCCTCTATTTTTTTAATTTTTACATTCAAGGGAAATTTTTATTATATTTATCTGTCATTATATAAGTTTGAGACAACATTACTTGCTGTCTTTTCAACTATACCCTCATTTTTGATTGAGCACAAATCCTAATTAAAGAAAGCAAACTACATTATTTAATGAAAACAGTTAAAAGAAATTTTAACATATTTATTACATTTCATCAGCAGAAACCTTAAATCACACTAATTTTTTTCTATATTGGCACGTCATTAACCGTGATCATTTTTCTTGTAATTAAAATCAATGAAGACCTTGTATGGCATCACGAAATGAAGAAGCAAATAAATCCAACTCGTTCTTATAAGGAAGCAAGCCAAGTTCAACCCCACCATTTCCTTCTCTTCCTTCTGCCATTGTGATCAATCCATTCATATCCACTGTTGCTATCTCCACTTTCACTGGTCTTCCCCAACCAAAATCAGTCTTATAAACCCGAAAACGAGTAAACCCACCAATTCCTATCCCTCTTGTTCCTCTAGTCGCCATGGATTTCCACTTACCACTCAAAGCCTCAGCTTCATTAAGCACTCCTTTCTCCGAGAACCTTCGTATCTCACTCTGGATTTTCTTTGCCATTATAACTATTCCTTCTTCCTTTGTTAGAACACAAACAAGCCCAATTACATCTATCACTAAACAGCAGCCCAAGATACACACGCCTAAAGCCCAAACACAGCACCATACGTGAAAATTGAAATTGTAACTCACAGCACATGTTTGTGTACAGCTGGCTCTAGGAATAATCTAGAATAGTTTTCTGTATATATACCCTGTAGTAGCACTGTTCAAAGCATGAAATGATACAAAGTCATTTCTAAATTATGTCTCTCTCTTTCTTTATTACCGTTATGTCTTTTATCTTTTATTTTCCTTCTTTCACTAAAATGGTATCACAGTAATAGGCAATGCCGCCGTGACAGATCCCATAAAAAGCTCGGTCTCTTCCTCCTCTGGTACTTCTGACTTGTCACTTCCCAAACCACTCTCTCCAACCCTCCCAATGTCTCTCATTTCATCACCGTCAAACTAAACCAAGACCATTATCTTATATGGAAGGCACAAATGTTACCATATCTTTATGGCCAATGTTACTTCTGTTACATTGATGGTTCCAATCCACAACCTCCAACCAAACTCTCCAATGGCACTCCTAATCCGGCCTATATCAAATGGTTCAAGCAGGATCAACTGGTGCTATCTCTTCTCATTTCATCTCTATCAAAAAAGCTTATTGCTCAAGTCATGAGACACAAGACATCCAGAGCTATGTGGACAGCTCTGGAAACCATGTTCTCTCAACAGTCTCAAGCTAAATATCTTCAGCTCCACCAACAATTCACTCATTTAAAGAAAGGTGGTGAGTCCATTTCTGAATATCATCAACATGCAATTCTTCTTGCTGATTCTCTAGCAGCTACAAGAAACCCAGCTTCTAATGTTGATTTTCCCATTTATCTCCTTGGTGGACTTCGCTGTAACTATGATTCCATAGCTATCTCTCTTACTACAAGGCGAGATGTCCTTTCCTCTGAAGAGATCCTCAGTCATCTTCTCTCCTGTGAAGCTCGACAAAATCAAAATATTAGCACTCAAGTCCCTCACATTACTGCCAACACTGTAAAAGTTTTACATGGTCTCCTACCCACACCTACATAGCAAGAAAGACGTGGCTTCTCTTTCTATAGAGGTTGTGGAGGACAATTTGCTTTCAACAGCAAAGGTCATGGTTATAGAGGTGGCAGAAACTTTTATGGATAGTATGGTGGTCATACAACGCCCTCTTTCTTCTCTACCACCACAACTAACATTTGTCAAATGTGCCATGAACATGGTCACATAGTGGTTGCTTGCCCTTGTTGCTATGATCATAACTTTCATCCTCCTCCCACCAATTCTTATTATGCAAATTACTCTATATTCCCTTTCTGCTATGGAAGATACACTTTGGTATCCTGATACAGGAGCTACAAATCACATGACTACAGACCTCTCAAATCTGAATATCCACTCCATTCCATATCATGGTCAAGAATCTGTGCAAGTTGGCAGTGAAGCTCTACTCCCTACACAAAAGACAGGTATGGACACCTCAGCGCACAAAATGGCAAATACCTTCTTACCCAACTTCTTCATGTTCCTAATATTTCTCAAAATCTCTTATCCGTTTCTCAGTTCTGTGTTGATAATAATGTTTTCTTTGAATTTCATGTTCATGGTTTCATTGTAAAGGATGCCAAAACTTATCAAACACTGCTCCAAGGTCCCAGTCATAACAATCTTTACCCTCTATGTGGATTATGACAGCCTTCGTCTATTGTTGCGTGTCTTGGTGTCTGTGCCTTTCTCAGTCAATGGTATGATCATTTGGGTCATCTTGCCTTTTGCACAATTCAGCATATTGTCTCTTCCAACTCTTTACCTATTTCAACCACTTTGGTTCCCTCTCAGTGTTCAATGAGCAGAGTCTCCAAAAGTCATCATCTACCTTCACCATTGTCTCTACACTGATAATCTACTCTACTAGATCTTGTTTTTTGTGATGTTTAGGGTCCATCCCCAGTTATGTCTGTTAATGGTTACCGTTATTATGTCTGTTTTGTTGATGATCATTCTCGTTTTATGTGGTTTTTCCCCATTTGAACTAAGGATGAAGTTGTTCCTACTTTTTTGTCTTTTAAAACTCTTGTAGAAAACTTGCTTAATAGAAAAATCAAGAGTTTCCAATCTGATTGGGGTGGTGAATTTTGCCTTCTTAAGAAACTTTTCTCTTCTCTTGGTATTCATCATCAGATAACTTGTCCTCATACTCATACACAAAATGGCACAGTTGAGAGACGTCACAGAACAATTGTTGAAACAGGTCTTTCTCTTCTCTCCCATACTAACCTCCCATGCACATTCTGGTCTTACGCCTTCTCCACGGCCACGTACCTTCTTAACAGACTTCCTAGTCACACACTTAACAATCTAAGTCCATTCTAAAAACTCTTTCATCACAAGCCCAAGTACCAAATTCTTAAGGTTTTCGGCTCTGCCTACTGGCCCAACTTGCGTCCCTACACTAAAAATAAATTGGAACCAAGATCTACTCTTTGTGTCTTCCTTAGCTATAGTGCAAATCACATGGGCTACATCTACTTACACCCTAAATCAGGCCGAATCAGGCCGAATTTGCCTATCATGTGATGTCCTCTTTGATGGAACCTATTTTCCTTATCATCACTTAACTCCAAATACCACCGAGCCCAATCCTACCACCACACTACCTTTTCTTTCTCCAAGCCCACTTCCTTCTAATCCAACCCTATCTACCATACCCCTTTCCCCTTCACGTGACTACGCCACACACCTCACCGTCCTCTCCCTCTCCTCAGTCATCTTCTTTCTCCAGCTCTTCCTCACCTCCGCCCACTGCAACTCAAATCCGTGCACCCCCTCTCCATCCAATGATCATCAGATCTCATGCACACATCTCAAAACCAAAACTCTTCTATGATGGTACTATCCTATGGCCCCCACATCAAGTTCTCTCTGCCATTACCACTCTGACATTGTACCCACTTTATCACTAAAGCTATTAAACACCCACTTGGCGTTAGGCTATGGCTGAAGAATTGCAGGCACTCCTCAACACTATAACATGGTCCTTGGTCCCTCTTGTTTCTTCTCAAAATCTCATCTGGTGTAAATAGATCTTTCACATCAAATACTAACCATCTGGTGTGATTGATTGCTTCAAAGCTTGCCTTATTGCTAAGGGCTTTCATCAACAAGCTAGTCTTGGTTTTTCTAAAATGTTCTCCCCTATTGTCAAACCTATTACCATCTGCCTCATCATCTTGCTAGCTGTTTCATAAGGATGGTCCCTTTAGCAAATTGACGTCCAGAATGCATTTCTCCATGGTTCCCTCACTAAAAAACGTCTACATATCTCAACCTCCGGGTTTTGTTCATCCTAAATACCCCTACTTTATCTGTAAACTTCATCGATCCCTCTATGGCCTAAAACAGGCTCCTCAAGCCTGGTTCTCTTGTCTCAGTACACACCTTACTCAACTTGGGTTCACAGGTTCCAAATCTAATGCTTCTTTATTTACTTTTCACTCTCCTTCCTATTAGTTGTATGTACTCATCTATGTGGATGATATTATCTTAACTAGCTCTTTTGATGATGCTATTACTGCTCTGATTGCAAATCTCAGTTCTACCTTTCCTATTAAAGACTTGGGGCCTTTACATTATTTTCTTAGAGTCAAAGTACATAGAGTATCTACTGGTCTTATTCTGTCTCAGCACAAATACATTATTGATTTGTTAAAACATGCTAACATGGCTAATGCTCATTCTATGGCATCTCCGATGGCTGTTAATGCAAAACTACATACTACTGGTTCTTCCTTTTCTGATCCTACCTTTATCGTAGCATCATAGGCAGTCTCCAATATTTATCTTTCACTCATCCAAACGTCTCCTATGCTGTATATCGTGTGTGTCAATTTATGCACCAGCCCATTGAACAATATTGGACAACAATCAAATGAATCCTTCGTTACTTGTGTGCTACTACTCATTATGAGTTGCTTTTCAAATGATCCTCCAATTTCTCCTTGTTCTCTGTTGCTATTTCTGAACCTCCACCTATCCTTAAAGCTTACTCTAATGCAAATTGGGGTGGCTACCCTGTAGATTCATGTTCCATTGCTGGTTTTGTTGTCTATTTTGGTCCTAATGTTATATCTTAGAGTTCAAAGAAACAAACAAGCAACTGTTTCCTAATCTAGTACTGAGGTAGAGTACCAATCCCTTGCTAACTCAACCAGTGAACTTATGTGTGTTCAAAATCTACTTGGTGAGTTAAACATCTCTCTCTCAGACTCCAATGCTTTATTGTGACAACTTAAGAGCCACCTACCTTGCTGCTAACCTTGTCTTTCATTCTCGTGCAAAGCATATATCACTGGACTACCATTTTGTTTGAGAAAGAGTGGTAGCCAGAAAACTTCACATTGCCCTTGTCTCTTCCAAAGATCAAATTACTAATATTCTCACCAAGCCTCTTTTTACACATAGATTCATGCAGCTTAGGTCGAGTCTTAATGTCACACCAGTGCCATACGACTCACGGGGAGATGTTAGAATTCAAACAAGCCCAATTACATCTATCACTATACAATAGCCCAAGATATACACGTCTGAAGCCCAAACACAGCACCATATGTGAAAACTGAAATTGTAACTCACAGCACATGTCTGTGTACAATTGGCTCTAGGAATATTCTAGAATAGCTTTCTGTATACATACCCCTATAGTAGCACTGTTCAAAACATGAAATGATACAAAGTCATTGATACAAAGTCATTCTTAATTATGTCTCTCTCTTTCTTTATTACCGTTATGTCTTTTATCTTCTATTTTCCTTCTTTCACTAAAAATTAACAATCTCTTCTGTTACTATGTTGATCATACAAGGAAACACACAGTTACCAAGATAATTTGGATCCACTTCTGAGTTCAAGTGTGACCACAATCTGCAGAAAATCCAAAGGAAATATCGATACTGTTATTATTGTCCTTGCTTAATCCTTCATCATTTCCTTTTCCTGTTATTGCTTTTGCATTGCAGGTAAATACAAATGCAGAAGCAAGAATGAAAGTTGAAAGATTCACAGGTTCTTCTTCTTGATGAACTTGTTCCACAATGAAAGAACCCTTTGTTTCAGTTTCTATAAATCTTGAGGGCTTAGTTCAAAAGTGGCTAGAGCCAATAAATCAAGACATTGAGGTGAAGTAGTGTTTAGCAAAAGCTTGAGGCTTTATTCATGGGATCCAATAGCTTCTGACATAAATTTCCATCCCTTTAAGTACATGAGATCGAGTCGATTAGGATCTTTGACAACGGTTTAGTCCAGGAATGGGTCTAGTCCTTTGGGTAACAAACATGGCAGTTCTCGAGTGGTTTGACAGAGATAAGCCCAGGCCTTCATGAACATGGTGGTTGATTTGCCATCAAGAATAGCGTTGGTGGCTGCTTAAGCCTGTGCAAAAGCCAATGTTAGGAAAGAGAGTAACTTGCAGAGATATGACTGAAGCAAATGAATCGATTGTGTCCAAGGAAGGTACCAAGGGACAAAACTCACTGGCTTCTCGAGCGCAGTTGCCTATGAGATTAGGGCTTTATTTAAATAGACTTATTAAAAACAGATAAAATTTTTTTTTGGATTGAAATAAAATTGATTTTTTTGTTACAGAAATAAAATTTGATTTGATATTTCATAAACCCTACTCAGTTGAGGAGAAACAAAATTAAACATGAAAAATAAGCAAAATAAGACAAAAATTGAAAATTTTAATCAATTAAATGAATGGATTGATAAAGTATATTTAGATATGAGTTTTTTTTTTTAAATTTTGCATCTTTGTGATCAGTTTAGCATATATCAATTTCATAGACATAAGATTAATTTAGCCAAGCAACATACATATGCGTCAGTAATAGAGAGTGCAAAAAGACTAAACAATGAGAATCAAGATTCATAATTCTTATATATAACCAAGAAAAAAAGATTAATTATTTTTGAGAAGAATATATACTTCTCTCTAGGGTTGACAGATTAAATCAAGGATTAAGATATAAATTTGCTATGAAACTTTTCACTTAAAGCGCTGGGTATTTGGTCATTTTTTTGGGGTACAAATTTGCTTTAGAAGTTTAAAATCATAACAATGTTACATCTAGCCATTAAAAGATTAATGTCGACCATTATATAGTGACATTGAACATGGACAATTTTAATAGTAGGGGGTAACATTGCAAGGATTTTAAACTTTTGAGACAAACCTGTACACACAAAAAACTTCAGGTATCTAGTACTCATGAGTGAAAACTCTCAAAACAATTTTGTACCTTAACTCTTACTCTATGTTTGGTAGAGGAGGGAAATGGAGAAAATGGGAGAGGAGGAAAAATTTTAATGAGCTCAATTTAATAAATTGAAGAAGTCCGGTTTTAAAATTTCAATAAGGAGAAGATGTAAAATAAAAGAACAATAAAATTTAATAAAAAAATTTTAACCCTACTTCTTCAATTTTTTAAATTTGAGCTTATTAAAATTTTTCCTTCCTTCTCCTTCCCTTTATTTTCTCATCCAAACGGGAGCTTTAAAACAACAACTTTTGTTCATAAAAAGTACAAAAAGGGTGTCAAATACAGAAGTTTTCTTGGATCATGTCACAAAATCGATCTAATAAAAAAGGCATCATATATAAGTTATTTTAATCACATAGTTCAATCCAAATTCATTAAAAACACTCACTACAAAAAAAAGACTTTAGGTGACGACTTTCGTGGCGACAAAAAAAGTCACCGTTGAAAGTGGAATTTTAGCAGTGACACTAAAAAGTTGTTGTTAAAAGTGAGACTTTCTGGGGTGACTTTTTCTGTCACCACTGAATATAACACCTTCAGTGGTGGTGTCCTCACTGAAGGGTTCACTTTCAGCGGTAACTATGAGTGGTCTGACTTTCAGCGGTGTCTTTCTAATGTCACCGTTGAAAGTATAATATAATAATATATATGGTATTTTACAATAATAATAACCAAATTCAATCCAGCTCAACGGCAATAAGATTGGACATGAAAGGAGGTGGTCACGAGTTTGAAACTTGAAGAAGACACATTTAAAGTGAAAATATTTGGGCGGTGACATGGCAGGAAGGAGTGATGTGGCAACATGTGGAGGTTGTCGACGACGAGGTAGAGGTGGCCAGTGATGACATGGCGGCCGGCGACAATGACGTCGTGTTCAATAAGCCAATTTTTCTTGGGCATCACTTTCAATGACGACAAAAAAAATCACCACTGAAAGTCACTTTTGCCAGTGACAGATTGTCTCCACTGAAAGTTCTTTTAGCGGCAACAAGAAGGTCGCTACCAAAAGTATCTTTCAGTGGCAACAAACGTTGCCACTGAAAGTGTCTTTTAGTGGTGATCTTTTTTGTCACCGCTGTGAAAGCTTTCAATCTCGGTTGCTACGGTTACGGTTTTTCAACAGCAACAAGTTGCCACTAAAAACTTTCAACGGTGACTTTTTGTCGCGCTAAAAGTCATTTTTTTTGTAGTGATTATATACAATACCATATACCTACCTACCTGAGAGTTGATTGAAGTCTGTATTAGTCTTGGGATAACAAGGGAGGCTCCATCGCCAGGAGAGTAAAGAAGGAAGGGTTTTTGAGAATCAAAAGCCAAAAAACTTTACCAGCCAAAGCAAGGAAGCAATCGAGTGTGAGTGAAAGAGATCGTTTCAGTTTTGGAATTGAAGTTTCAAAGAAGAAGGAATTAGCACTGTGGCTGTGGTTTGAGTGCGTGTGAGGAAGTGAGTAAAAGTAAATGCGTTCTGAAGGATGCAATTTGAACAATAATATATCAAAGAATGTGAGAGGCTCAGATAGTTCTGTTTCACATGGTGGACCAATCTTGCAGGATTCATGTATTTTGAGAGACTTATTGTTACCTTGATGATCCATTCTAGAAGAAGGAAGATTGAAGCAATGGAAGTGGATTTGAGTTAGGAAATAAGGAAGCCTGATATAATTTATATATGTGTGTGGTTTTGAAACATCGTGTGTTAACGGATGTGTTTCTCTTGAAAACAGCCAATGAAATTTAATGCTATTCATAATTTATTAGTAGTTTCATTCTTAAATAGTTAATAAATGAAGAAAATAGAAACAATTTAACGTAACACAGGCAACAAATATAAATTATATTTGTTTTATGTCTTCAATTTTTCCTCTCATCATGTTTAGTTTATATTTTTCTTTTGTTTCTCATTTATGCAGCGAAAATGCAAATGGTTACCCAATATGATGATGTTATTAAGAAAATCTGGAATACAAAGTGTGCAAAAATTTTAAGAAATACAACGCATACTATCAAGCAAGACTTGTATCAAAAACAAATCAAGGCTAAGTGGATTCCACGTCCAGTGATGAATGAATTAGAGAAAACATGGGCATCAGAAGATTACAAGGTGAAGTGTGAGATTGCTAAAGTCAATAGAGCCTCAACCATAGGAGGCACTCAACATAAAGGTGGGAGCATTCAAACACTGAGCATAATAAGAGGAGGCTGGTAGAATTTTCTTCAAATTAGATCATTATTTATTAAATGCATTTATTTATAATACATTCTTGTAAATAATTGCAGGCTCTGGAGTTAGGAAGAGACCCTTTATTGCTTGAATTGTTCAAGAGGACGCATTTAAATGGTAAAACTGGAAAATTTGCAAACCAGCGAGCGGAAATAGCTCATGTGAGTATATGTTTCTAATGTTTGTCATATTCAATCACTAAAATTGTGCTGACGGCTCGAGACCTGACTAGTTGTAGTGTGAGTCTTATTGAATATTAGCCATATTAAATCATTTGGATTGTGTTGACTATCTAAAGCCACACTAGTGTTAGGCAACAATTTATGGCTTCTGATTGGTCGGAAGTTATAGAACTTATATCATGCTATTCGCCAATCTACTTTGTTTTGTTGTTGAACTTGAGTTAGATTTGCATATTGTTTAATTTGATAGAATTGGTGAATATGTTTATCATCTGTTGGGAATTAGTGAATAATGTTATCCTTTCTTATTTTTTGGTGTAATTTTATTTTCTATAAATTGGTTTTCTTAAAAAGACTCTCATATTTCTTTTACACCTACTCGTGCTGGTTGTTGTGGACTTATTTTTTTTGATAGTTGGGATTAAAAGCATACAGGCATTCATTTTCTGCTACAACAATTTGGTAAAGAAAATTTACAATTTAAATTCAACATATTTTATAATCATCAAATCAATTTTTTTTCAAATCATATACAGAGTGGGATATTTTATTTTGTGTTATGGGTTTATGGTTTTGCTTGAATTACTACTAAATTTTTATTATGTCATGATCATGAATTCTTATATAAAACATACTTTTATCCTATGTATTATTTTTTTGTTTATAGAATGAATTCATGAGGAGAAAGGCAGAATTAAGTTCTGAAAGAGGCTCTCCAAGTGTGCAATCTAATTAGGAAGAATTTAACATATGGTTAGAGGTAACAGGTGGTAGGAACAAGAGGGTTACATCTATGGATTTGGATCTTGAGGCTGATGATGATATTTGCACACCTCAGAGATTTTCCTCCTTCCATCAACAGCACAAGCATCAATACTAATGTTGAAACTGAACTACGCACAAGGATAACAGAGCTCATACAAGAGAACACACAAATTAACAAGCAGCATCAGAGATTTAACAAAATTATAGCAAAATCATGTCTGCATTGGAGCAAATGGGAATTAGATTATCTGAGCCCTCTAGCGTAATATAAATTTACAAAATAACAGTTGAGAGTTGTTATTATTAGGGAAAAGTAATCCGCTGGTCCTTAAAGCTCTACAGGATTTTTAAGTAGGTCCCTAAAGTTTTTTTTTTTTTATTAAATCCTTATACTTACTAAGATTATAGCCGCTAATCCTCCGGACGAAAACCGTTACAGAATGTTAATAGATTGAAAATGGCGTTGTATTGAGGTGGAACTCGAAGCCGTGATATACGTCTTCAACGAAGTGGGCGGGGTATAAGATCTTCGGCACTAAGAAACACTTGTAAATGTTTCTCCAGGAGGCTATTGCCCACTTTTCGATGACCATGGAAGTCCAAGAAAGAGCAAGTCCTGCCCAGTGAGGGAAGGGAGTGAGGAATGCTGGCATTAGGCATTGATAAATTCGCAAGCGAGGGGAAAAAAAGAAAATAGAGTAATACAATTTACCAAAATGTAAGATTGAAAAACCAAGAGTAACATTAAAAAGTATCATGTACTCTTAATCAGCATAGGGGGATAAAATTATCGGCTTATAAAGACTGGGTATTGCACTTTGAATTGAAGAAGACTCATGTTTCAATTCTCCAAATATATCTACCAGATGCTTCTATAGCACTTTGACCATAGGTAATGATTGGAATAGTTTGTATAATACTGGACTGTAGCTAATTATTAGAAGTTTTGGGATATGCTTTAAAAGGAAGAAATATATTATGACAATAGTGAGAGATGATAGACCAAGACGCTTGATGAATGGGTCTCATCAAGTTAGCCAATTCTTTCTACTTTGATGCGTGGTTGTATAAAATTCCAGCAAAATGCAGACGTTCACTAGGGACCTCAATGTCAGAGCCGTCTACTAACCATTAACATTTTATAACATTTTTTGTCTGAAGGATTAACGGCTATAACGTTATCAAGTATAAGGATTTAATAAAAAGGAAAAAAACTTGGGGGACCTTATTAAAAAATCATATAGAACTTTAAGGACCAGCAGATTACTTTCCCTTATTTATTAGGAGATATTGGTATATTATTTTTTACTTTTGATTGACATTTGACATTTGAATATTCAGGATCTATCACACACTATGTATTTTTGCAATGTATAGCATGTTTGATTTTTCACAAATTCATTGGCTTTGCTCCCCCGCAAAAACTAAACATTAATCAAATAAAATAGTATAATGTAATTTAAAAAAAGAAAAAGAATTAGCCACGGAATATTCGGTCGGTAATTCCGTCACAAAC